>NW_009649570.1:7005482-7092159 GCF_000708025.1 Charadrius vociferus
ACCCTTGAAATCTATTTGATGTGGGAAATACTCTGCCCTTTCATTCTGTGTGGGCCCAGATTTAAAAGCCTGGCAGGTGCCCCGAGCCAGGGATCTGAAGAGCCAGTCATGCAACAGTCCCCCTCTGGGCACTCAGAAATGAGGTGCCAGTTTTGCCTGGTGAGCTGAGCACCCAGCAGCTCCCAGTGAGAGCCATGGTTGCTGCCATTCTCTTCCAATTCCTTTTTGCAGTCCTTACTTCTTTAGCTGCTTGAATGAATGATGAACTCGTCTGAAAAATCTGATCATCCTTGCTTGGTGCTGAGCGTTTTTGAAAGCTGGGTTCTTTGAATTTAGAAACAAAACCAAAAGAAAACCCTCCTCCCCATCCCCAATCCCAACTGATAAGAAATTAGGGTGGAGCAAAAGCAATTACTCCTGTAATGACTCTTGACAGCACTGACAGGATCGAACAATGAGCACTTCTCCCCCTCGCCCCCCCCCAGCTGGAGATTGGCAGTGCCCTGGGTGAAACCTGGATCCACTATTGAGTAATCAAATAATGTGCTTGCATCTGAACATGTTATCCAGCTAATCCTATTTATATGTATTTTTAAAAGAGGCTTAAGAAAATTACCCATCTTTTTAATGCAGCAGTAAGGTTCTCTGCTCTGATAAGGAAACGTTTTGTAATACAATAAAGGCTCTAGGAAGCCTCTGGGTACACCAGACCAGCAGAGAACATGCATGGAGAGAGGATGTATGGGACATAAACAAGGGACTCCATCCTTTTATGGGAAGGAAATTCGATCATTTTCACATCCTGCCTTTCCAAGAGCTTCATCTCCTTGAGTGCTCTTCTCCCCTTGTTTCCCCTCTTCCCATCCCCCGTCCCCCACAGAGGGCTTCCTCTTGGATTATCTTTTGTTTTATCCCTGGATTATCTTTTGTTTGCTCAGAATGAGGGACAGGATAAGCCAAGTAGGGACCTCTGGAGTTCTGCTTTTGTATAAGCACCTCTGTGAAGGAGAACAGTTATGTTGCCCGTTTTAAATGTAAGGCATTGCCTTTCTCTTTTCTTTCCTCTGAAGAACAAACTAACCATCCTGGCCTCACAAACGCACACACAGACACATACACAAAAAGCCCCAGGGTTTCTGTGTCAGGACAGACAATATTTTTAGCAGAGATCTAAAGAAATACAGGCAGTATTTTCAACTCCTCACTCTCTTTCAGCCCTCTGTTAAGTGTTCATTCTTCCCCCTCTACATATTATCCCTTCCTACCTAGGTGTTTTCTTTGGCAGCCAACTCAGTCGCTGCAGTTGAGAGATATATTCCTGCAGTCATCTAATGCATTTTCTGCTCTTCAGCTGAATCTGTAGATGAAGGAAAAAATCTTTATTAATAAGTTAAGAGTGGTGGGGATTGTGCACTTTTAAACTCCATGCACATACTATCTGTGTGTGGTGGTAGGAAACAGGTACGTCTTTACTCTCCCAGTCACTTGTTGCAAGCTCATAGAGTGGCAGTGCTTGTTCTTCTTTTGGCCCACTCTGCCATACCACTATTTTTCCTTCTTTTCTTATTCACAGATCTCTCTACTACCACCTATTGCAGATGTCACCTCAAGCAAGCACTGAAACACGTGCCTAAATCTGTCCTTAGCTATTTAGGCAGACTTTTAATGTTAAAGATGCTCCTTCCTGAGCCCGGGTTCCCAGCTGGAGAAGAGTTTGTCCGTATTTGAGCCCTTTATTGCACCCACCATTATTGACAGGAGTTGTGGTCACTCACTTAAGGCATCCTGGCTGCTAAACTTTAAGGAGCCTTTTGGAGCTACTTTTAGCAACACTGGCGTAGAACAAAGCATATGCCTGTTGTTCAGAGATGAAGGCCATACCTTGGCAATCAGAGCATGAAAGTGGTGAATCAAATAGCAAAGGAGGGAATGGTGTGCACAGTCTGGCTGCAGTTCTCTTTTCAGGCTGTTTTCAGATGTGTTTGTGTCTCTGACCTTCTGGCTGACATCAAAGTGGTATTAATGTCCTCTGTGTACAGGTCAATTGATTCTTCTCTTTTGTCCCAGCCCTATCCCAACGCTGTGCAGCCCACAGATCACATTGTTACTTATAGCTGGCAAACTCCCACTGGTTTGAGTAGCACCATATGTACTGCAAATGGTGTGTGGTTTGGTGGCAGCAGGGGAGAAAGGAGAATCAGCTAAAGTGGTGTGGAAAGCAGCGTACAAGTCCCTAGTGCCTTCCAGACACCAGGGATATGCTGGTTATTAGCATTGCCTGGGAATTATGGTCTTCAGAAACACAGGCTGAGGTTATGTTCCTCAGACAGTGTAAGCCCTCAGCACTCCAAGGGGAAGAGGATGACAGGGTAGTGGCACTCGCTTCTTCTGCATAAATATGTGTTTAGGAGATAGCAGCTTAGTGCCAGACTATTGGGGTATATATTCCTCTGTGTGTGTGTGTGCGTGCGCGCCCGTGGTTTCCTTTTTGACAGCAAGCTAAGAGCACACTGAGCTGGAATGAACACATCCCACAGTGGAGAATCCACAGCTGGTAAGAAAGATGGCTGAGCAATATATTCTGTTCTCATCATAGTTACCTTCCCTCTTTCTCCTGCAGAAGGCTTCAGTGCTGAGCAGTACTGTGTTGCTAAGGAGATAAAGCAAAAAGAGAAAGGAAGGAATTGTGTTTGGGAGCAGGGAATTTATGTATCATGCATCACTGTATGACTTTCAAAATTAGAGTAACTTACTCTAGCTTAAACTGACCCTTTCTAGGAAGACCTGGACTGGGGGAGGGATGATGGGGAAGATTATAATGGCCCCACATACAATGTGCAGAGCTGTTCTGGAACTGGAAGAGGTGTAGAGCCAGAGGTGTGGAGCAGGGTCTTGTCTCATGGGCAGGACTAGAGAGCAGCAAGAAGCTGTTTCTTAATCTGTAAAGAAAGGAGTTTCCCTTGACAGCTTATCCTGTGGAGCCTCTTCCACTGCTGCCTCTAGTTCCAGAAGGGAAAAAATGTGTCCACTGATCAATAGCTTTTTTTGGCAGTGTGATTTAGCTGCAAAATGTTGTAGGGACTGTTTTACTGTTGAAAATAACTGTCCGCATCCAGCAGTCTTACCAAGAGATATAACTAATCAAATTAGTCAGCAGGAGAATGTGAAGAATTAGTATTGTATCATTTTATTAGCTATAAATTAGCAAATATGGTACCATTTTATTAGCTATAAAAATATTCTAGGGCTGAAAAATTTACTAGATGCTAATACTGTGTTTATTAATGTGAAACAATGTATTGAATCCATATTTTTAACCGATCTTGCTGTGCTGTGACTCAGCATACTTTTTCCTGGGTTGCATCTATAATAAAGACAATTGAAGAGGAAAAGCCGTGCTTGGGTGGTGGTCTTATGACTAGTCCTAGACTGAAGTGCCAGCTGGTGCATGTCTTTTTGGCAGCCACTCAAGCTGTTGTTTTGTTTTGGCAGCCCTTGTAGCCAGAGCATGCTGCTTTCTCAGTTTAGACTGACGAGAGAGATGTCGGTCCAAGGGTGTATTTTGGCACCCTAGGGCTAGAAAATTCTAGCTGTGCTGAGCCTGCTGTGTTGAAAGCCAAGTGTCCATTGTCAGATTTGCGTCTGTCTCGCTGTGCTTCATGTAGGAGCTTGGAGGAATGCAGTCTCCATCCTATTTTGAAGTCTTTCTTCTTAATTTTTGCCACTCTGAAGGTATTAACCCCCTTGTAAGCTGCTACAAATCAGTAGAGAACAGCTGACTTGAGCAGAGGTATGCTCATCCACAGAAGATGAGTATCTAGCTTTTTTTGTGGAAGTCACCGTCTTATGAAGTTTCTCTGTCTTGAAAATGCACCTCTTGATCACTCATCTCTGCATGTAGATGCAGATAGATTGCTCATGCAGGGGAATACTGCCAATAGGACAGAAAAGCCCCCTTGACTATTTAAAATCTCCTAATTTTTATAGTTCTTCTCTTTCTCAGCCTTTCTCTGCTTAGGGTGTTTGTCCTCGGGGTGTTTGCCGTTAGACTGAGTGGGGTTTTTTTAATCTTTGGGTTTGGGCTTTTTTTACTGAGTAGTTCAATTCGTTCTTTTACCTTCTTTCTGAAAAATACAAAATACTCAACTACTGCTTTTTTGGAAATACGTTCAGTGCCCATGTATAAGCTATCCAGATTCTAACAGTAAGCCACTTGGATATTCTTCAGAGCAGTATTGGTGGCTCTTTTATACTCTAAATCTGTGGGGCAGTGAAAAGACATTCCAGTCAAGTCAGTTCTGGAAGTAGCTTTTCTTGATGCCCTCGGAGCCTACAAAAACAGTTTACTCAAAAGTCACAGATACGTGGGGGTCTGTGTGATATTTATAATAGATGTTTTCTGCTATTAGTAAAAATAAATAAGCCAGTGTCTTATGGCTTAGGGTCAAAAGAAGGCAAGCCAAGATTTGCAGAGAACTTGGAAACCTCCTGGTTTTAGTGCTCAATTTGAAGTATCTAGTAGAATTTTAATTTTTGAGAGTGTCTGAGTCCTGCCACACTGACAGTCAGACTCCATTTTAGGGCTTTGGGGTGGGCAGCTGGAACCAGTGCCCGCTTGTCCTGCAGCTTGCTTGCTAGTGCCATGCATATCTTTAATGACACTCTGATGGTGGGTGTGAAATGGCTCGGTGCTTTCAATCCCATTTCTAATGAGTATGAAGTTGAAAAAATATTCTTGCTTACTGGCAGTCTTGATAAAATTGGGTCTATATTGAATGACAGGGAAGAAAAGCACTTGTCCTCCTGAGAACGTATTCCCCTGATCACTCTGACAATATCTTGGTGGTGTAAAGTGCCTGAATTTGGGCTGCTGTTCCTGCTACTGTGAGTGCCCTGCAGCATGTCTACTGCAAGGCAGCTATTCTAGAATAGTAGTTCCTGATTAACTCTTCGTGGGGTTGCTGTTCTTCTGGAGTAAGTGTGTTTTATTCTGAGTATCTTAAGCCACTTCCCAAGTGGATTAAGTCATTTCAGAAGGTGCCAGTCATAAGCCTTTAGAGAGGGAGTTAATCAAGAATAGATGCTCCATTTCAAATTCATGCCCTACCTTATTCTCAATTAACTGCATGTTTAGACCAGCCCTTAGACTCAACTAGTTCTCTAGGGTTGCCATTCTAAGTCAGTCTCATCAGCATCCATCTACATGTTCAGAATGTCAAAACATTACGTTTTCTTATGAGATGGAGAAAAATGACTTTGTCATTAAAGAACAGAAGTTAAAAACTGAACTCCTGGCGTTTTTTTCCCTGGTTTTACCATGCTTCTTGTGTGATTTACAATTTCCTTGCCTTCTCTGTCTCTCAATTTTCACTCTTACAAAACAAGTATAATACCTTATCTTCTCTCAACATCCTTCAGGGAGATAGCGTTCATCAACATCCACCTATTACCACCCAGATTCCCAGCAGAAAGAAAGGGAGAGATATGTAGCCTGATGGATTGTCAGTCTCCAAACTCTGAATCAGCTTTCCTTCCAGTTTGGAGTTAGAAATGAGAATTCACCTTTCAAAACTGGCATCCTACTTTGGTGCTTGTTGCAGATACTGGCCACTTGAGAAAGGTAGTTTTTTTTTTTAAACTGGTGTTGCTGAATACTTGAGCAAAACTGACTTGTTTTATTTCATTTTTTTTTATATGCACATGCACTTATACTAAATATTTGATTTTATACTACAGATGAGCACTCTTCCATGATGCTGGACTTGGTGAAAGAAGGGGGAGGGAGAGGAACAGAAAAAGAATAATAGTCTGTTTAGCTGCTGAAGAGCCAGGATAGTTGGCCATCTGTGGTCACAGAGGTCAATCACACAGAGTTTGGTGACCATCCATGGATAATCTAAGGAACGTCCCTAAACCTAGATATATATTTCCTCCTGTACATAAGGTGGAAGGAGCAGGAACCCTGTTTTCCCAAATTCTACATTTATTTCATTTCCCAATTGTTTTGTTTTGCAGGTGTTTTTCCAGGTCTGATCACCTCGCCCTCCACATGAAGAGACACATCTAAATATCAGTCAGCTTGGCATGGATGTCGTCTGGGCTAAGTGTTGTGAGATGAAAGTGGAACTCAAGTTACAACGTGCTGCCTTGCAGGAGAAGGGAACTTGATCACGTGTAATCCTCTGTACAGAGACCACACGCTCACACTGTCATGCACCCAATTATACTTCAATACATACATCGGTTCTTTATGCCTTGCCCCAGCTGGATGGGAGAAGATGCAGGCGAGGAAATGGTATAGAGGTGAAGTCAATGATAAGGAACAATTGCTTACAGTACTTCGTCCCTCTTGGATTTGTATCCTGTTTTTACCAGTGGAAATCAAAGAAAACGGAGGAGGCTTCCCTGCAGGTGGACGGCAGTAGGAGGGGCTTATTTAACTTGCTTCTCAGTGCAACTCAATAGGATAATATGTCGTCTTGAAGTTGCATATTTGTAGCACTAACTTTCTTTTTAAATAGATGGGGGGAAACAATGACCTAGAAAACCAAATCCCAGTTTGGTAGCCAAAATTAACCTCTTGGTTCATTTGTTCTTTGTCTGAGAATTCCTAATGTTCAGTGCGTCAGACTTCTCACAGACACTTTGACCTGTCTTGGTTTTGGTTCTTCTTCCTAGAACTGAGCTATTGAGATCCTTTTAAGTCAATACCAGTGGCCTTAATGGCAGTAGACTGTGGAGTGACACTTGTGACACAAATATCCTCTTTTTGGCCTGAGTTTATGTAGACTTCACGGAGGACTATATTTTTGTTGGTTGTTTTAATTTTAATTTTTGTTTTGGCTATTGCACAACATATGCACTAGGGACTCTGGAAGCTGCTGCCATGATGGCTAAGTGGCCAAGGGATAAACCCCTGAGAAACAGCACCTATTATCTCTGTAGGCCTCACCGTATTGCCATAGCTAGGACTTCTTGTTTCTATGTTGAACAAAAAACTTTAAAAGCTTACTTGGAAGCTTAAACATTTTTTTCTCTTTTTTCCACGAACAAGTGATCTTCAGAACTCCTTGTCTTCACCTGGATATCGGTCTGGGACTGGCCACACAGGCATGACTACAGGATTCCTTCCACATCATGTGAGCATGTTAGCCACAACCCACAGTGACTTAGTGACGAATCATGTTGCTTTTTCTTGCTGTTCTTCTATTAACCAATTTAAAACATTAGACTTTTGTTTGTGTAAAGAGCACCTGCAGACATTTTAATTTAAAGCTAATGTTTGTTGAGCATCTTACACACAAAAAAAAAACCCAAGCCAAAAACCCTACTTCAGTCTCTGAGTGGGAAATCGAGAACCTCTTCCAAGTACAATGGCTTCATTCAGCACTAGCCTTTTAAAGAAATTATCAAAGTCCTCCTTTTCCATTCATCAAGTTGATGCTGTAGCCCACTCCTATATGAAAAAAATGTAACAGTGTGAACGGTGAAGGAAGGGTTGGATTTTACATACAGCAGTGAGGCTTTTCCAAACGATTGGTCTGAAGTATTACTAACCTAGAGATCCGTTTTGGCCTACTGTATGAACTGTCAAGGAGAAGTGGAGGTCTCATGCTCCCCCTTCAGTCCTATTGATAATTTGATTTCGTTGGCTCAAAGTGGATTAAAGTCTTCATTACAAAAGAAAAACAAAAAAACGTATCTTGCCATTACTTGCATTTGAAACTATTTGGCACTGGCCCTGACTCCAAAGACTGCATTTAGGACCCTAAAAATGGCCTATGCAAGCAGGCAGGTGGTCATTAGGTTGTATATTTTGTATATTCTGGGACCATCCCTACAAGATGTGTCTAGAAATGAAACAAAATGGCGCGTGGTCCACAAATGGTTGCTGCTCTTTTATACTGTATTAGCCAACTGCCCTTCTTTGACTGTTTTGACTTACTGACTGTTAAATATTTCCCTTAATTTATGTTTTGAGAGGTAAAACTGTACTCTTAGGGGAAAAAAGAACAAACAAGAAACTTGATAGATGTTTAAGAGCCGTCACCGGGATCCTTGGCACTTGAATTCTCAGCCTTTTGCAACCTTTGGTTCCAGTGAGAGATTTAATTTACTCAAAAGATGCTGTTTTTCCTCACAGTTTTCACAAAACACTGTGACTGTCAACTGAACACTTTGGGATTATGGGGGAAATACGATGTCTGGCCCATATGGCATGAAATATGGACCAAATTCCAACCATCTCTTAGGGACAATGATGTAACATTCATGGTGAGAGCATGAGAGAGAGCAAGAGAGAGAGTGAAAGAAAGAAAAGAAAGAAAGAGAGAAAGAGAGAGAGAAGGAAAATTGAGTTTATTCCAAAGATTTAAAACTAACCATACTCTATATGTGTATATATATATGCTTATATATATATGTATACATTTAAAAATTGCGAAGCACTGCTTGCTGACAATCTCGTATTTCTCTACTTCTGTATTTGCATACTTTTTATGGCCATTCCACCCAGCTGTTGCACTGGGACTGAGGGCCCTGGAATCCAATTTGTATTGGAATATATAGAGCATCCTGCCAGATGTCTAATGGGAACTGAAACCTCAGCTGTGTGAAACTGTAGAGCATCCAGTCAGTGCATTAGGTTAAAAAAAGGGTGAGAGAATCCTAGAATTTCCTTACTGTAGTGTCCTAAAGTGTGTGCTCTCAAACCCACCACTATGATATTCATTGGCTGTGAACCTGCATAAATATCCTCCTTTGACCTCTGAACACACCTGCCTTTAGACATGCTATCAATAGTCTACAAACCTTAATTATTAAGTGGCAGTTTTAGTACCAGAGTCTATTTAAAATGGAAGAAATCAAGCAAGACTGTTTATTTACTTCTAGTTGTCATTTATAGTTGTGTTGACATCTTATTTAAATATGGCAGAACAAGGGCCCCATGGAAAAAAAAACATGCTGGAAATGTCTGATTATTCTGTTCTGCAGGCAGGCCTACATCTAAATCATGGATCCAAATAGCCTAAAAAACACAGAGAAAAGGGGGATAAGAGACTTAACTATATTTCAGATTTCTCAGGCTTTCTCTGTAGCAGGTCTTGAACTCTGAAGCCAAATTTTGGGCTTTGGGACCATCTCTTCTGTTTGTAAAGGGAGATATTTTTCACCTGTATACATAGTGTAGTCAGTCAATCTCTGGACTTCAGTTTTTGGGTGCTCACATGCAAGTGTCTTAGTCATTACTAAAATTGTGAACCATAGCTGGTATTTTGTAGAAGTCTCCATTTTTGAAAGGCATAATTAGTGACACATTCCAGGATCTGTTTTTTACAATGGCAAGTTTTGTTTCTTTGCAGATATTTTAAGCTGTACACTTCAAACCCGTGTAATCTGTTATAGCTAGATCCTTTTTAGGCCTGTGCCTCCTTGCTAAAGTTGTACAGTTGTCCTCTTTTGTAAACTATGAGTAGAAACAGGCTAATGAGGAAAGGCTAATACTCTCTGTAAGGCTTCTTGGAAGCAAACCCATAAATAGATGATTTGGTAACAGTTGAGGACTGAGTTATCCAGCTGCAGAAAGGAGATGCTTCACCTTCGTTTCCTTTGTGCTAGATTTATGCCTATTTGCAGAAGAGAAGTCATTATAAGAAAGTCAGATTGTGATTTCCAAGTCCGTGGAACTGTAGGATGACAACAAATTGAGACAAAAGTCTCAAAAAATAGTGTACATAGAGGAAGCAACTAAAGCAAATGTGCGTTTTTGTGAATAGCTAAATAGTATTTTGGAGCAGAGCAGTCGATCATAGAATCATGCAGGTGGGAAGGGGCCTCCAGAGGTTGTCTTGGCCAACCTACAACTAGAGCTGGTTGCTCAGGGCCATATCCAGCTGAGTTTTAAATATCCCCAAAGATGGAAATTCTACAACCTCTGTGCAAGCTCGTCCAATATTTGACCATCTTTATGGTTAAAAAAAAATATTTAAAAATACGCATGTCAAGTAGGAATTTTCCATGTTCCAACTTGTTCTCATTGCCCCTTCCACTGTACACCTCCAAGAAGAGTCTGGCTTCTTCTCTATACCCTCTGTTAGGTATTTGTAAACAGCAATAAGATCTACCTTCACCCTTCTCTTCCTAATGTTGAACCATGTCCCTCAGCCTCTCCTCATCCATCATGTGTTCCAGAACCTGATCTCCATGGTGGCTCTCTCCTAGACTCGCTCCAATATGTCAATAATTTTCTTGTAATGGGGAGACCAAAACTAGACAGAATATTCTAGATCAAGATGTACTTCATAAGTTACAACATTGATAAAGTTTATTTCTTCTGGATTTTTCCATTATCTAATTGAGACAAGCTATACTCTATGACAAGATTCTATTTTGAAAACTGACTTACAAAAAATTATTTAGGAAGCACCAGTATAAAGGTTTTTCTATGTATAAAATTATGCTTATAGATATTTGCTTTCTATACTGCCAGCTTGAGGCCTGGCAAGCAAAATTCTGTTTTTCCAATATAATCATTGCTGCTTTACCTTAAACAAAAAAAAAGTATTGTTTCACTCATGCTATATCAAATACGAAGAAACATGATACTGTTGTTTAGTCGGTTTTTAGACCAAAACAACACTTCAGTGCATCTTTTTTCTGTTTGTTTTTCCACTTAAGAGATAAAGAGCAACCTAAAATATCACATGTATTTTATAAAGATTGGTCTAACAGAAAAGGGGATTCTGGAGTCCAGAGTATTTTTCATTACCCCGGAGCTGTTCTTTTTCAATAGCCAGTACTTGGTCTAGAAAATTATATTACCTGGATAAATTGGCAAATGAAGAAAAGAAAGGACTGAAATCCTAGATTCTTTCAATGTCTTGGACAAGGCCCTGAGCAGTCTGATCTAATTAAACTGGGTTTTAAACAGAGGGTTGAATTAGGTGACCTCCAGAGGTACCTTCCAACATTAATTTTCCTGTGTTTCTATGATTGATTCATTTCAAAGCTCTCACTGATTAAGTGCTTACTGGTTCTAGTTCTTCTCAGTCTTGTGCTGACGGAACAGACTGTAGGACAGGTCTGTAGGGTTTCTCTCAAACTCTGATAGTTTCATCTTTATTAAACTTTATAATGCTTCTTCATGAGGGAGACTTAGAGAGGAGCAAATCTTAAAAAAAACCCAAAACCTTTAGCAAACCAGTTTGAAGCAATATCATACCATGAGATGTATCACAGCTGCAGGGACCAACCAGATATTACGGAAACAGGTTTGCTAGCCTGGAAGACCCATATGATGTCTCAAAAATGATTTCTACAAAGGTGAACATTAAATTTTTCTCTTTTTTTTTCAGTCATTCTTATTTTCCTCATACTTTTTGGAATTGGGTTTACTGTTTTTTAAGACTCGCACATTTTCACTTAATACGTGGAAAATACACTGACCTAACACAGATGGGGAAAAAGAGCCAGAATGCAAGAGGAGGCCCAAGGTCCCCTTGCCTTTGGAACTGTTTTAACTTAAGGAGTAAAAAGATAACTAATCAGTAGGGTGTGTGGCTAAAATGGAGTTGATCAATATGATAGTTGCAGTGATTGAGTTTATCTTTTCTGTGACCTTTGTGATATCTACAGAATCGTGTTTCTCCCTCATTTTTACCTGGCCCTAGACAATTTGGGCTTTTTAGCTGTCTCCAACACAAAGGTCGCTCCTCCTATGTAATGTAGTTTGTTTATCTGTGTCCCAAAAGAGGTCGTAATTGGTGCTTTTGACAAAACTGATGAAAATCCAACTTGCTTAAGTGTTTCCTTTTCTCTGCCTGTTCCCTTAATGTGTGTCAAAATCTTTAAATCTAAAAAAAAAAATTAAAAGAGGAAAATTTTGTAAATAATTTCATGTTACTAGGCCAGCACCCAATGGATCAAGGGCTTTTATTCTTGATTTCATTCAGGACTTGGCATATCCTGTCATTCCATGCAGTAAGACTGTTTTTAAGCTTTCATATCCTGGGTCATGCCTCTAACCCAACACTCTTTTAAAGTACTTTTTGCTGATTTCAGATAGAATTGCACTTGCAAAGATCCCCACATACCAAGAACACAACAACAAAAAAATAATGCTTGACAATAACTCTATTTAACTCTGTCTTGAAAAATGAAAATTATTTCCTACCAAGATATTACAGCTACTCATTGACAAGTCTTGCCTGTCTTTCATTAGCATTAAATCTACACCTTCTTGAATGATTATTTCCAGATCAAGCTTGGATATTCTTCTTCCTTTTGTCACATTTGTATCTCTTTTTATTAATAGCTTAGGGATGACTACTGCAGTCTTTTTCCTCTCCCCCTCTACACTGGCTTCAGTGGCAG
The DNA here is from genome assembly GCF_000708025.1 of Charadrius vociferus. NCBI lineage: Eukaryota > Metazoa > Chordata > Aves > Charadriiformes > Charadriidae > Charadrius > Charadrius vociferus. The sequence continues at coordinate 7,017,855 of NW_009649570.1, forward strand.
GATTTAGCATTGTAAGAACTGTAGGATCTGGCCCACCAGGTACTAAGATCTGTCTTATAAAGCTGAGACTTTCATCCCTCCTTAGAGGAAGAATTCCGAGACATATTTGTGCTATATAAGTTATATATATAATTATATAATTGTATATATAGGTTATATACATTAAAATGTGGAGATGGGGGTCAGGCTGCCTTTATCACCTCAAGAATGGATTTCCCTACCTGAAAACTTTCAAATGCAGGTGTCAATTTTCAAACAGGGTTTTATAGTTTTCCTTAATGCTTGTTAATGGCATTTTTGGTGTAATAATTAAAGTTGGAACTCTTCGCGATTTTCAAAACGAAAGCTTTGGTGATTTTTTTTAAGTGCTTTGGTCCTAACTTCTATATACTGCCAGAAAACAGGTTCTCCACCCTGTCTCTGTGTAGATGTGGATGTACAACGGTATACCGTATATACCTACACAGAAGAGGAAACTGAGCTACTGACTTACAGTTTGTAGTAGCCAACTGTGCCTATTGCTTTGATTTAGGGAGGGCACTTGCTGTTGTCACTGCATTTCAGGAATCACGTCAGCTTCTGTAGGAAAGTTTTCAACAATGCTGGGAGATATATGTTGCTGTGTACTGTGAATGAATAGGCTGCAAATTTGGGGGTTGGGAGGGGACGAGGGCTTAGCAGCATGTACACACTAAAAGTGAACTAGAATGGACAGAAAGGTGACAATTTTAGCCTTTGTTGTTGGGCTGTTGGGGAAATGAAAAGCTAACACACAGTCCCTGGAAGGCCTGATTGGCTAAAGGGCTGATCTTTACTTTATATTTTGCAACATACATTTTACCCGTCGCTCTGTATTTTAAATCCCAGGCCTGTCAGATTCTGGAAGTAGATCAAAACACTGGTTTAAACACTACTTTGTAACCAAGGCCATGTCTCTACCAGGGAAGTTGCCCTACGTTAAAATATCAGTCTAGTTAAAATCACTTTGTAGCTGCACTTATTACTTGATTGCCTGGATTGAGTTTGCATTGGCATCCTATGCAGTTAAGCTAAAGAGTAAAAAAGCTCCAACCGATTAAGATACCTCTAGGTTCTTGCACCAATTTAAGTACCTGGTTTTTAAATCACTGCATATAAACCGTGACAGCTTTTCTCTTGGAAACAAGGCCTTAGTTTAGCATGTCTACTCATCTAGTTGAAAAAATAATAATGCAGGCTGAGATATTTTTTTTCTAGCTTTGCAAAGCAGCCTGTTTTCTTTCTTGTCCTTTGAAACCTTCCTCGCTCTCTGCTACACATTAGATTTTTGTTTGGGAGATTTATTTTTTTTTTTTAGCAACAACAAAAGAAGTATGAATGCTCCCTATTTAAAAACAAATAAACAAACAAACAATGTTGCTTGAAGGACTTTCATTTTGCACTATAATTTTTCTTTTACCAGATGTGTCTGACAAGTGCATTTTGGAGATGCCCTCGGTCACGTTCTCTCAGGCCTATTCTGGTATTTCTAATATATCTCAGAAGTACCCAATCTTGTAGCCCTCAGTTCTGCCTTTTTTTGACATTTTATTTTTTTTAAGCTTTTTATATATATATATATAAATATATTACTTTGTCAGTTTTTTTGCTGTACAAAAAGTCTTAAGATTTAAAAATATTATTTGTATTATATGATGGTGGTATGTTAATGTTACAAAATTATTAATGAAGAAAAATTTATTTTTGTTACTGGTCTGTTTCATAATTCTTTTTTAAATTGGTATATTGTAAGATATCTATGCAAAAATGTTATGTGACGCATTTTTATTTAAGAATGTAATATGTGTAATAAACAGTAGAATGTGTTTGGCCCGACAGTGTTTAGTGTGCCTTGTATATTATTTCTAAATGAAAACTTCTGTGAACAGTGGAACGGCTTTTGAATATCAATTGACGCTATGGTTCTGTAAACAGTTATTGACATAAAATATATAACTTCTAAGTATGCTTTAGCTTATCAGAATCACAGGTTTGGATTTAAATCATTCTCTCTTTTTAATGTATCTTATAACAGTTCAAATGTTGCTTATATTCATGCCGTATCAGATGTTGCTTTTGGAAAAGATGCTCAAGAAGGAAATTCTCATTCTTAAAAGCTGAGCAGATTTCCATCTGGCTCGTAATGCTGCTTCTGTTGGAGTCAGTGTCTTCTGTTATTTCACATTTTACCCTGGTTGAAGATTTCAGCCAGTATTATTTTTGTAAAAGACACAGAGAAAACTTGCATTGCATTTTCCATGCCTAGCTTTAAAACATTTGTCAGTCAGTGGTCAAAATAGGACTAGACTTTGAGGCTCCTGAGCACTAGTGCTATGCTCTAGTCAGTGCATTGGGCTGTCTCGCAGGAGTGCAGTACTGTTCTCTTTCCCCTGCCTCAGTCATTTAGTCTCTCTCTTTAATGTCTGCAAAATTGCAAGCACAATTGAATCTACCTGGGTGCTCAAGTACTAAAAACGTATTTAGGCAGTAAAAACAGTCATTCTGAGCACAATTACTTTGCAGTGTCATGGCATAAAATGAAATTACTTTTTCAAGTCAGGCCAGTATCCCTTTAGGTTTTGCTGTCTTGTGCTCATGCACTGCAGCAACCTCAGTGGACACTGCACACAAACATCCTACAGGGCTCATCTGATGAAAACTTGCTAGCTTTTATTTTTGGGACAACACGCCTCACTTGCCTTGTTGGGAGACCTGCTAGAACTGCTCATGTCAGACAGACAGAGGGTAGGATTCCCCTCCTGACATCTGTGTCTAGAAGCCAGATGACCATTCTAACCTACTCATTTATACTCCCTCTGTAGCTAATGGAGAGCGCCATATCCAGAAGTGACTCAGTCCAGGGGATGAGTTGAATGCAAAAGGAGCTGAGGTTGATGTCAAGCATTTCTGCAAAGCCACATGGTAAGTTGGAAGACAAAAGTTCCAGCGATCGCTATGGCTGCTCTGGTCACTCAGGTTTGATGATGGTCACCAGATAGTCACTCAGGTCACCAGATGTTTGATGATGGACATAATTTGTAGTGTTTGGGTATATGTTAATGAATAGCTCTTGAGCACTGGAAAAGGGCTCAGCAGAGGTTGAAATTTTGGGCTTGTGTTCCAAATGGTCAAAACTACACAGTGCTCTGGCTGCTTCAGTGTGGCAGTGATACCTTGGTGTCACTCTTACAAAGCTGTTGTGGTTTGGGCTGGACTGGCCACTGAAATGAAGCGGTAAGCGAGGCAGTCACTCATCTGAGTTTTTTGCACCCTACCATGAAAATACAAGGCTGAAAGAAAATGGTCTCTTTGTTACAGATTGAAGTATTTGTGTGATGTAGGTATGAATGGAGTTACGTATGACACAGAATTCTTTCTGCAAATAGAATTTTGACTTTGTAGCTTTTTTCTTGTAAAGATGAGGTCCACGTTCTTCACTTTCTCTGTTCCTTGAAAACCTCAGGAAGCTGTTGTATGTCTATGTGTCTAAGCAAAGATGTGTCTAGTGTAAATTAGTATTCTGCTCTCTACCTGTGATAGGGACTTCCAGAAAGCTTTGGAACAACCTTTTTGAAGGAAACTTTGAGGCGGCACAGCTGTTTTTTTGGCATGTGTTCAACTGGAATGAATTGTAGGGAGGATTATCAATGACATATAAACATACAACCAGTTTCTTTTCCAGGAACTTTCAGAAAATACAATGCTTTACTATCATACATTTACTCTTAGAAGCAGGTAGGTTATTAGTTTGCAGGAACAGCTGTCAGACACTTCCCTGGGCTCGAGGCCATGGAAAAGAGATACTGTGAAAGAACTTCCTTCTGAAATTATTCAGGTAGCACACAGTCATGCAGCTTGGGCGACTCCCACTGTCAGGGTGCGGAGTTCTCTAAGGAAATAAAAGAAAAATTTATTCACTTCTAGGGTTAGACGGAGTATGACCATCCTGTTGAGCTCATCTGATGCAAACTCATTGTGTGCAAGCTTCACGTGACTTTTCAGACATAGTTCCTCTCTTTCAAACGCATCTCAGCTGAAGCAGGGAGGGGCTGAGGAGTCCTTACCCCTTTCTAGGGCTGCAGGAGGCTGAGTGAGTTCAGCAGTGTCTAGGCATGACTCTGCAACATATGGCTGGCTGGTGGGCAGCTTACTCTAACAGAGGAGGTTGCCAGATGCATTAGTTTCCTCAACTGTCTTCTTTTCCAAGCTACTTGAGCTGAAAAAAAGAAAAATGCTTCCTGTGGAACTTAAAAATATAGATTCCCCCCCCTCCCCCCTTATTTATTTATTTTTAGGTGTACCTCACCTTTTCTTAGTGAGAGTATATACTGAGAGCAGAATTAAAAGTGAATGAAATGAGGGGTTTTCACCAGAATTATGCTGGTTTAGTGCTTTTTACAAATATTTGTAATACTTCTGGGTCTAATTATTTTTTAAAGATGTCAATCAGTTGTGATAATGAAATAAACAGTTTTTCATAAACAATTTCTGACCACCTGGCTGAAAGTCTTTCCAGAGGCCCAGTTGCAAGCCATGTCTGGTGACTGAGAGCTCATGTGCCTCATCATGTACTTCCGTGGTGCTGAGAGCTGATGAGGGTTATTGGAACTATTGCTTCTAGGGGCCTTCTGAGTCCGTGGCTTGTCCATTGACTTCAGTTTTCTGGAGATCTTTTGACTGAAACCGTGAAGGACACATCCAATTTTCAGAGACCCTTCCTCATATACCCCTGCACATGGTTTCAGATTCATCGCCTGCTTATGTTCTGGCTGGTTAGTGTTCAATGATGGAGAGGCAGGAAACTGAGCACAATGAAGCTGTGCTATACTTACTTAGTCTTGAACTTAAAATTCCTCATGGCTTTGGAGGCTTTTCCAAACTCAGTCAAATTTACCTCTATCTGCTGGATTTCCCCTGGACTTTTTTGCGGTGCAAAATTGACAAAAGCATCTCAAACAGGTGGAACAGGATAGTTGTATCTGAAATTCAACTTGAGGTCCCCAAATGTTATGGAGTTTGGAGTAGAAACCAGAGTCCCAATCCAGGCAAATGCCTTCTGGTCCGAGTCTCCTATCTAATATTTCTAATTTACCAAGGTAATCAGAAGGCACTTTTCCCCTTAGGATCCAGTCTAACTGGTGTTAGCTAACCTAGGACCAGTACTAATCCCATAAGTAAACAGAAGTATGGTTGAGTGATACCATTTAAAAAGTATTTTGGGATATTCAGGAAGTATCTTTGAGAAATAGGAGCTTTCCTGCCTTTCAACAAAAGCCTCTTAGCCTTTTGAAGAAAGCTGCAAAATAAATACCAGTTCCTAAAAGTCAGCGATGAGAACCTTGGCGTTCTCAGGTGAATATTTTGGTCCCTGAAATAAACGTTTCTTTCCGCCTCTTTCCTGTGACCCTGAAATACTATGGCTAGCTGATGGTGCAGAAGGAGCTGCTACAAGGAATGTAATTTGGAAGAGGAAGGAGGGCACAGCCCTCGTAATCAGAACAACACCTAATGCTCTGGGAAATGGCGAGAGCTGCCAGAGTATAACCTAAATACAGCTCATGAGCTGTGGCACAGAATGGAAGGTCTCAGATACAGATCTTTATCTCAATGTAAACTCACATGAGTAGCTCCAAGGCATTGCCACAAATACCCTGAAATCCCAAGTAACCTTTATTAATAAACCTTAACTGTGTCTCTTCTGCTTTCCTTTCCTGAAGCTGATCTTGCAAACATTTCCCTGAATCCTCTCAGCCCACTCTGACCCTCCTCATCTCTCTCCTTTTTCAGGTTTTTATGCTGCCAGATGACAGTTTCCCTTCTTAGCCCAAGACCATCATCACCCCTTTACATTTAACTGGTTAACTGATATTTAATGATTAAATTATTATCAAATGATAAATTAAATTTTCTTCATAGTGAAGGATGAGTTACAGGGAGCTAAAGTGATTGCTGTTCAGAGACCCAAGAAATACTATTGTGGCTGGGTCATTGTGCACCTTGGAGAATATAAGTACGTGCTGGTGAGTCAATGGTACGACATCCAAGGGATGTATGTCCTTGTGGAGTGTAGTCCTCCCCTTGCTCAGAGACCCCATTCCTAAAACATTAGTTAAGTGCTGTGCCTGAGCCCCAGCACAGCAGAGCCCGAGCTTAGAGAGATGGGGTGAAATGCTCTCCTTGGCACCCAGAGGACAGGCTGCTGCCCTTCGGAGGGGCAGGGATGGAGGTGGGGGCCCCCCCGGCCGCCACACTGAGGAGAGGCACAGCGCCTCTCAAAATGGCGCCTCTTCCCCCTCAGGTCTCCCCCGGCAGCAGCCGGCCTATCCCCTCAGGCACCTTTTGGAATCGACTGCAAGCGCCAGCCCTGCTCAGTGGCTGAGCAACTGGAAATGGCGGCAGCAACAGCAGGAGCTTTAAGGATTAAGAGAAGTGTTGGAGGAAATGTTCTCCTCCCATCAGGTGGGTCCTTTCCCAGCAAGTGGAGGCCATGCTGCCTTCTCCCTGTACAGTAATTCTGTCACCTTTCTGTCCCTTGCACATACTTCACTGTTTTGGGGTCCTTCTTGCAAAGCTGGCCAGGCTTTCTGCTTAGCCTTGAGGGTTTTCTTTTCACAGTGCTGGTAACCAAAGGATTCTAAAATGCCGCCATGTTCTTCAGGGTGGGGTTTGCTATTAACCCCTTGTCTGCTTTTCTCTCAGCATTTTTGATGCTGGGTGCCTGCCCTCCCGAGCCATGGCACGGATGAAAACCAGCCACCTGGGCATCCATGGGTCGCATTTTCATTAGTAAACTCAACAGAGCTGTAGCCCAGTTGTCTGTACTGTTAAATTGCTGGTGTGGCCTTGTCAAGCACCACCACCTGGGTATGGCTCGGGCCTAGCAGGTACCCTAAGACAGCCCAGACATCGGCAATGTTTTCAGAGATTGTGTGGGGAAAGGTAAGAGATTTCAGTGGTGTGAGACATCAACCGTGCTGAGCCAGACAGCCTCAGGGCCAGAGCAGATCCCAGGAGCCTTTACTTGTCTGTATGACCACTGAGAGCACTCCCACACAGCGCCATTCCCTCCAGCAGTTGCTGTTGGGCTCTTTCGTTGAGCACAGCTGTCTGTGAGGAGAGCACAATGGGCTCAGGGGAGCTGTGTCGCTGTGATCAGGTGTTGCCCAAAACTAATTGATTTGTGGGGTGAGAAGGTAGCTGTGCTACTCTCTAAACACAGCCCCTGGCAGCCAGGCCTCTCTGGCTCAGTGCCTCAGATGATCGCCACAGTGCAGAAGCTTCAAGATGGTGGCTGTGCCAGCAGTAGCTGGGATGGCCACCAGGCTGGGCAGGCCTCCTCCTTCCCCTGCTGCTGCACGTGCTTGGTGGTACTGGGCAGCAAGAGGTAGGCTCATGCTCCAGAAGGAAGCATGATGATGGGGGGCAGGCAAAAAAAAAAAATAATCCAGAGGCTGAGCAATTTTGTTCACGCCCTGAACAAAGGACCGGTCCCTGGGTAGTTGCTGTCTGACAAACTTAAGGAGGGCAGTTTTCCCTTTGTTGTTAGTGGGAATTACATTGTAAACATACCAAGGGGAGAATGTGTCCCTGATTAATTGGAAATCGCTGGCAGCGAGTCACTGTGTCAAATGGGTTTTGGCCACTCGTCCCTCACTCTTCAGAAAGGTCCCACTTCCACACAGGGAAGGACTTGCTTGAAAGCGGCTTGAACAGATGAAAAAGAGTCAACAGCTCTGAGAAAATTGCCTGTATGTTTGTGTCTATTTAAAAGAGAAATACACACTCCAATTTAAATGCCTTCTTGATTTACTTTTTTTTTTTTTTTTACAGAAGAGAAAGGGATGAAGAGGCCACTGAAAACAAAACATGCAAAGAAAATCTCAGCTCAAGTTTGGTTTTAAATAGAGCAAAATGTTAGTGGAGCTGTATGGAGAGGAACTATACCAGGATTTGGAAGTACCAGATTGTACCTATGCCACAGCAGACATTTTAGGTAAATTTAATTAAATATAAAATCTTGTATTGGCTCAGTTAGAGTGATGTGCACCCCTTTTTCCTCTGTATGCTCCTATATAGCACAAGTATAGTATGCCCATGGAATTCACTTGCTCCATGGCCCTAGAAGATACACAGCAAGGTGTTAATATCTGTGTAAGACATTTTGCTTGGGTGATTCTGCTGTGAAAGGCTAATGCTGGTTTCCTCTTTCCACAAGGAAAGTAGAGATGGTGCATTTAATAGAAGTTCAAACACTGGCAATAAGCAGTGGAGAGAAGGTTTTTACTGACAGTAGCCAAGCCCAAGGAGGATGTTTGGAAGGTTTGTTATTACTGAATTCTGTGTTAAATCCAGACTCTAGGAATTTACAGCCTAGTCTGCAGAGGACTTGAGTTGACTTTGACACCAAGTTGGGAAAGGCATCTCTCCTTGACCAAAACCAAATCCATGCAACTATAGCCGTTGGTTACAATACCCTTTGTTCTAAGTACAGCAACCAGTTTTCTCTAAGGCGTGGAGTGACTTCATTACTCTGTGTGTTGATTTTTCTGAAAAGAATTTGCAAATAGTTTCAGAAAAAAAATATAATTCCAGTAGAATGATATGACCCTTAGACAGCTCCATAATTTTCATTCGTCTGATTATGGCATCAATTATCTTACAGTGTGATGGGACTGAAAATAAAAAGAGTCTGATGCCAAAATCACTATCTGCTCCTGATGGTTCTGGTTTTGCTTTGCTTGGGGAAAAATTATGGCTGGTGAAAATACTAGATAAATCAAGGAAGTTTATCATTCTTCCTTCAAGTGCCACGTGCCTCACACCTGACCCAGAAGAACTATTTGAAATGGACGACTAAAACAGCCTGTGCACCTCTCAAATTCAGGGCTTATTGATTCTAATTGCCTTTAGCCGTGCCAAGCATTGCCAGCTGTGGAGGTGGATACACATCTATTAATAACCAGACTTCTATTGTGTGTGCTGGCAACTGTCAGAGTGAACAGGTAATCACCGTTAGCATTACTGCTTTATGTGTTGTCCCCCACATGTGCATATGCATTTATATATGTGTATACACACATATATTTAGCCATATTCAAGTTCTTATGTTCCCTGCTGACCTTCCTGGTGGAACTATAACACAATCCTTAAGAATATTCTCCTACCCCCCATCTCTATACATAAGCGATGTGAGAGGAGGAAATGAACAAAGGTCCCCTGAGCATAACACTAGTATGGTGTTAAAAGCCCTTGTCTGCCAAACCAGATACTCCTGTGACACTATAAACCTGTCACTTCAGTCCAAATTCACAGGTGAAATTCAATATCTTTATTGGTATTGGGAGGCTTTGGCCTCCCAACAACTCCCTAAACCAGGAATGATAGCATTCTTCTACTAGACAGGGGTACCTGTATTAATGAGATAATCAGATTCTGAAGAGACAGAGGCCCCAGACTGACTTCCTTAGTATCACCTGTCTGCTAATATGTTTATAACACCATGTTTGGTCTGGTTAATATCACCTTCAATCAAGTTATGTCCTGTTAAACACCAGCTTCTCCTTAGTTGACTGCCAAACCATGAAGCAATAGCTTCAGTGGCAACACCATGATATTCAAATACAGTAGGTGAAAGTACCGTGTTACCACTGTTCTTCTCCTTCTCTGCCTTGTGTTCTCTGTTGTATTCTTTATTGGATTTGTGTGATGCATCACACAGTGGCTGTGTGTATTCTGGGAAAGGCCAAGCACGCACTTGTGAACTGGATGAGTTCTCCATCTCAGTAAGACTTGTTTCTTTTCACATGGAGACCTGTAAATTTAAGGGAACGTGTGTATTTGAGTCTTGGCTGGGGCCATGCTGATGTGTTCTGTGATACTGATCCCTGTTTTGTGATGCCAGTGCACCTTTGCTCTGTCATATGGAAACTGGGAGCAATACTAAGAATTCCTTGTCAAGGATGACTGTGAGGATCAAATGTTTTGAGGGAGGGAAGTAACTGCCAAGAATATTATTTGTTTGGTAGTAAGCAGGTGGTTTTTTTCTGTATCCCTGAATGTCTATTGCCATCAAAGGTAAAAATGTACCATGGTTCTGTAAGAAACTCTGAGACCAGTGCTAACACACTGTGACCCACTCAGGGAAAAAGAAGAAGATATGTACGGAAGAGGTCGTACGCTATATATTCTTGGGAGTGCTTGAGAGCATCAGTGCATACTCCAGTCTCTTCCTTTCTTGGAGACTTGTAGGGTGGAGACATTAGAGTTCATGGTCCACAGATATATAGGGGAGAAAAAAGGAAAATAGGGTATTTAGGTAACAGTTATTCAATCTGGTGTTTTTTGAAAGAGAGATCATCTCCAAAGAGAGGAAGACATTTATTTCCAATGTGTCTGAGCAGATAGATTTTTATGGATTGCTCCCCAGGGCTGAATACAGAAAAAATTCCTTTTTCTGAACAGTTAACCCTAGCCTGGCATCTGATCCAAAAACTGTTAAAGCTACTAGATGGGTTTTCAACTTAAGTATTATACTGCAATCTTAATTCTCATTCCCGAGCATGGAGATTTTTTGTTTCGTGTCATATTTTTTTTTATTTTGTTGTACAATAAAATAGATTTTAAAAAAAATGCCAACAAAAGTGCTAAAAGACAGCGAATTCAATTATAATATTTCTGTCAGCACATGTTCTTTTGGCCCCAAAAAGGAGCAGACTCCTACCATGGTTCTGCTCTTCCACATAGCTCTGATTTTAATAAGAACAGGAGGAGGCATGTAGAAAGCGAAACATTGTCTGCAGGGGACCAGTCCATGCCTCGGCATTAATAATGTAGCAAATTAACAGTCTTCTCTAAGAACTACTCCTTTGTACGATGACAGCCCAGTGTGCCATATTTCCTACAAAACCATAGTTTATGACTAATACGCTGGTCAGATGTTACATGTACATCCATGTCAGAGATTACCAAATGGCAGTAACAATGGAGATATTTTCCAAGCTTTACACAGACTTTTTCTTTCTGCCCCCAGCCCCCTCCCCACCCATCAAGCTGTGTGAAATATTTCCAGCAAGACCTAAAAACATGTGATATCCTCTTGGATTCATGTTTCATGTGGAATCTCAAGCTGAGAGAGGCCTCAGGATAGAGAACTAACTGACAGGGGGACGGCAAGGCAGTCGGGATTGTGTAGGCGTGCAGAACTGAGGAACTGGGGCTGCTCAATATGTTTTTAATGAAACTAATAAATACAGCCAGTGAATGAATAGAGCTGATTGACATGGGGAGTTCCTAGTTCCCCCCTTCCATCTGCAACCTTTTCAGTAGCAGAACAGAATAAAGAAATTTAAAAGGAAACTGGGACATGTATTTTCAAAGAAATGTTATACAAAATTGCAAGCAAAATGCTGGATAAAAGAAAAATTGTTCTTTTTCTACAAAAAGCCTAACAAGGTTTTCCCATGTTCTTTCCACAGAAAAGAATCAAACCCTCTCTCACAGTTTCCAATGAGCCAATGGAAAAATCAGTAATGGAACAGCTGAAAAAAATTCAAAGTAGAAATTGTTTTTCATTATCATTTTTGTGACAGGGAAAAAATTGCTAGGAAAAATCAGCTGTCCCACTGCTTTAAAAAAAAAAAAAGAGAAGAAAAGAAAAAAAAATAGAAGTGAGCTTTGAAATGTCTTGATGATAAAGAAGAAGCTTTTCCAAGGGAAAATGCAGCCCTGATCTAATTATGGAAAGGGGTTTGCAGCCACACAGCTCTGACCTCATCGCACCATGCAGGATCAGGCAGTGCATTGTCTGCATTAGGTAGGATGTGGATAGTGAAGTCTTTGGGTAAAAGAGTGCCTGCATTTCCACATACCTTATTTTTCCCCATGTTAACATGTTGACTGTGTATTCAGTTCTAAAAGATGGGAACAGGGATGATAGATGACCTTGAGGATAACTAAATTGAAATCACAGTGGTATATTCTGAAATAGGTAGCTAGGCAGAGGAGTTGTTTAAAAATAGGTAGATGACCAAAAAGAAATGCTATCAATGTCTACATACAACAAGCTTAAAAATAATAACAGGTGAAAGCAGAGTGTATGACAGTGGAAGGAGAATTTGATGTAATGGGTATTTCTGAAGAATGAGGGAGTGTCAAAAATCAATGGGATATTGCAATACTTAATATAATCTCTAGAGCAAGGACACATTAGGTCACAGAGTGAGGGGGAGGAAGGGGACTCTGCAGCTGGAAGAGACCATTGGATCTATATAGATAAGATTTTAGTAGGTGAAGAAAAACAGATAGTAAAATATTTATCTATTAATGGCTGACAGAAGCAACTCTATATTAGGAGTAAATAAAAGGAACTGTAGTATAACTCTGAGCAACCTCATGGTAAGAATGGTAAGAGGCATACCAAAGAGTACCTTGCCAATATTAGAATTCGGGAAGGAGGAATTTTCCTATTAAAAAATGTAAAATCAAATAGAGAAGCTGGTGAACAAGCCATAGAACTGCGAGTAAGGATGTTTAGAACCTTAGGCTGAGCAAGGAGGCTTTTTCTGAGTAACTCACAGTGATTACAAACCACATACAGTAGGTTTTAAAGAATAGATTATCTAACGCCTGCTTCTCTACCTTCTCACCTCATACCTTAACATTACACTGAAATATTTTCCAATATATTCTTCCTTCTGCTGTTCCCCTTTATATATCCCTCCCACAAAACTGTTATAGCAATAGTCCAGCTGTTTTCTTGCTGCTGTGAATATATGCAGAAGTCTCCCACACGATTGTATAGATGATAGACTAGAATGCCCCAAGGCATCGCTGAGCTGCTTAACGTTATACCTTGCACATGCTGAAATCAAGGAATCTAATTAACACTGTGGTGCAGGGGGGGGGAGGCTACTCCACAGAGGGTTAGGTCAAATATATGCACAAGTCTTTGTATGGACAGAGCCTCCAAATCTCATGCAAAAGAGAGAAAAAACAAACAAACAAACAAACAAACAAAAAACAACCCAAACCTGTAAATTCATAGTTACAATAAACATTATTTGTGTTTGAAAAATAAATTGGCCAAAGCCCAACTTGCAATGGCTAATATTCTTATTCCATAACTAGGTTAGTCTTTCTATCTCTCTACTGAATCCCACAAATATCCAAATTAAACTAAAGTAGTTCACAACAGATTTTCTGTAACTCACTTCTTATTCTGGGTCCTAAGTAGATAGGTGCATGGTGTGCATCATGCCAAGTGGGCAGCAAAGCTGAGCTCTGACAAGTCAACTTCAAATGCGTATACCAGGGTCAAACTCATTGGTATCAGTGGAAGTTTTGCCTTAGGGAAAGCCCATCTGGGCTAATATGTTATGAATGTTTGTGCTATTGATTCTAGGAGTATGAATATTTTTTAAAAGTACAGAAAAAGGAGCCAGGAATAAATGGGAGTAGCATGAAAAAATATTTAATTAAAAGAAAAATTTTTTTTTTTTTTTAATCTCAGAGCTCCCACCCCCACCACCACCCTCCCCCCCTTTCTTACTTTTCTTTGTTCTAGGGAACCGTCTATTTAATCAGGGAGTTTTAACCAGATGAATGGGTTTTGCAGATACAGGCAATTAGTACACTGACTGTCACAAGTTTGGCTATCAGGTGATTCTCTGTAGGTTTTATGCCTCCTATGGATTATCAAGCTGGAAACCTTGAGAAAGAATGAACCTTCGTGAGTAACTCTTATAAACCCATGAAATTATCCTTAAGGAAGTGATTAGACTCCTTTCAAATATTTCAAATGAAATACACCCAACCTGTGATCCTCCAATTCATGAATTACATTTCTAGAATTTTGTTCCAAAATCATGACTGCTGCCAACCCTACAGCTGGGTCCTATTTCTGAAAATCAGAATCATTGCATTGGCTTTACAGGCAAGACATGCCAGCTCTACATGTCTGATTAAAACATTTAAAAAGTATTGGCAAGATTTTTCCACATTTGCAACAGGTGGGAACATTTTTTGCCATGGTCACAAATGCATAAAATTAGATGGGTATTCAAAAGATGTCCTGGTGACTTAGGAAGGATGAAGTTTTGCATGGCAGTTTCATTTCTTCCTCTTTTGTTTTGTTTAATTTTCTTTTACTTGCTATTTGCAAGGCTCCTTTGTGCTAATATATGGTTTTCAAAAACATAGTTAAGAGGTTCATTCATAGAAGACAAACATCAATAAAAAAGCCAGGCTTAGTCTTATGTATAGTTAGTCCTCAGGCTTCCAGAAAAATTTAAATTATTCAGAAGTACAAATTCCAGTTAAAAAGTTGGGAATGTGCTGCTATTTTTATAACCTATTCCCCCACCTTATTTAAATGATTGCCTCCTACAGTCCCTCACCCACCCACCATGTTCAGGAAAGAGAGGAACTTTGCACAGATGCATTATGGGGGGGGAGGAGAAAAGGGGAAAGGTTAAAAAAAAAAGGAGAAAATGGGAAAAGGCGGGGGGAAGGAGAGAAAGAAAAAAAAAAGACTGAAAAACACACACTTATGTGCCTTGCAAACTTTGGATATAGGAGGAAATTGTGTGCTGAGTGGAATATCCTGATTTTATTTCCTAAAATGTCTTCTTGTCTTTAAGATCTTGTCTGTTCTGTCTGGCCAGAGAATTGATAATCACAGAACAAAATCGACCTAGGCTTTGGAGCACCTGATTGCCAGCAGGTCAGCTGAAGCATATCTTGTTCTGGGGGCTAATTGGTGGAGTTCTCCAGTTGTTAAGGAATTTGCTGGGAAAGACAGCATATATATTTCCGATTTTATTAGTACAGGGACAGAAATTGGGAACAGATCCTTATTCTTTACATTCATCCTCACTTGTAAGTATCTGGGTGCTAGGAAAAGAAAAAAAAGAAAGATTCTTATTTATATTCTGGTACCTTTATAGCCGGATAGAAGGGCTTTCATGTTAGAATAAAGAAAAAAAAATTGCACTGAACTATAAAGTGGTATAAATAACTTTTCTGTAAGTGTGAATCTGACCTCAAGTATTAGGAGCTCCAGAGTGAAAGAATAGCATTATTAAAAATAAAGGGGCAGAGAGGCTTAAGTTCCGGCACGTAATTGCTTTGCAGACATTCATCATGCAAAAATAGAAGGGAAAAACTTGTTAGGAAAAGTAAGACCGTGTGATACATTAAGATGTTTACCCCTAGGTAAGTCTCCTGAAATCAACAGATTGGTGTAAATTGAGCCTGGAGCAAGACAGGACTCGGAGATAAGGTTTGCTCAAGTTATCTCCCTTTCTATTGGAAGGATTGTATGCTGCAGCCTTGTCTATTTGGAGCTGCAGCACAAGAGGATAAAGGGAGAATGCTTGAGAACCAATTAACAAGTTACCAGCTGAGTGGGTCTCATTATTTTGAAATGTAAATGCTTTTGTTGATTAAATCTGGACCATTAGCTCTGCTCTGTGATAGAGGAAGTTTCATCAGATGTGAAAAAAAGAGGAAGCAAGGAGCTTTGTGGTGTTGTGATGGCCATTGAAATAGCTGATCCATTGGGGAATGTCCCAAGAATGTACAGAGAGCTGGAAACATGAGCTTTTATATTTGAATTTATCCTCTGCAAGTGGACCTGTGAGAGGCTCTTAGTCTCTTCAGATTATACAGAAAGGAAAAACATGGCTTACACTGACTGGCGGTTACCAAACAGTCAGTTTAATGATAAGACAAATTTCTATTCAACATGATCTTGATAATGTTTCGTATGAATGTAAGTTCTAGTGCAGAACAGGCAAAAGTTTCTTCTCAGATCCTTATTGTAGTTTTTTATCTACTCCGAATTCCTGGAGTTCCTATTCATGAAACCAAATTTCTGCACATGTAAAAAGACAACATGTAGTGGATTTAGACACCTTTCCAACTGACTTGCGCAAGAATCATCAACTAATTTACACACCCACTTGAAAGGCACATTTTTCATATACAACGTCAAATTCTATCCTAATTATAGAGCAGGATGAAGGAAAAATATTGAAGTTAGCAAAGCAAACATGGGTAACAAAGCTGTTCTCTCAACACTTCTGGTCCTGTGGTGTGGATTTCTAGATCTGAAATATGCAGTCAACCTCCAACCAACCTCTTCTTTAGTCATGTCATGGAGCCAAGACCATAGCATTTGGATTTTGCAATCCACTTTTCTTGTATTGCCTTTCCAAGCCCAGCAGGAGACTCCCCAGGCATTTTATTACCAGAAGTCATAGTGGTCTACCTTGGGATGGTGTTATATGAAATGCAGTTACTTACACATTGAATGACCAATGAACCAATAGGATCATCTGAAGCATTACTCCACAACTATGCAGCTCAGTCAGCCTGTCAAAAGGACCATACTCTGTGTAATACAACTTTCACATAAATAGTGAGCAGTATTTTTCATAAAGTTTGTGGTGAAGGCTTTGGGTAAGCTGGCCAAACTTGCAATTATGGGGTTATCTCCAGCTCCACTACACCAATTATTGCTCAAGTCCTTGGGCTACCATGAAAAGATGAGGTGGTATTTGAAAAGATGAGCCCCTGGAAAAACTGGAAGGCCTCATTGTATATTGGCTAGACCAGAAAATAGTTCCTCCTTCTTGTTTAACAAGAAACCACCATCTATTTTTCTCCTTGTTCTTTCCAGATACACAGTTAGGCTTTATTTTACTCTTTCAAGAATACAACCTTCACCTCTAACATGAAAACAGAGGCTTGTGTCACAGTAGCACCAAGAGGAAATAATTAGGGACAGGGTACCCATCACACTAGGTGTTGCACAAACTTCTGAAGGAAACTATCTGTAACAAAGATGTTGACTTCTAAAGACAAAGCATCAGCGCCCAGGGTAGAAGGAGGTGGGGAGGTAGGGGAATGCATGGTTATAGAGACCAGCTTTAAGAATGTAAAATGGGTAAAGATTTAGAATTTTCATCCTTTCTGAAACTAAGGCCCCAGTAATGGGATACCAAGAGGACAGATAAAATTGTGTTCCTTTGAAATACCTTGTCTTGTCTTCTGGCTTTATCAACTGACTAGCAGTTATTTTCACTGCAAAGTAAAACAAAAACTGAAAAAAACCACAGAGTGAGCATACCAGATGTTTTTCATGTGTGTTTAATACAGCACTAGTAGAGCATTATCCCAAATGACTTATACCCTCTCAAGCAATGATAGTTCTAGGAAAAAGCAAATATTGATACTCCAATGATGTTTCCCCAGCAATCAGTGAGTGGTATACAGCACTCAGGGCATCTTTGTTACAGGAATCAATTAGGAAAATGGAGAATTGAGGTCCTCCAATTAGAAGTATATAATAAATGCTGACATTATTGAAAATGTCCACTCTGAATCTTTCTGAAGCTATGCATTTATTAGCTTCTCAGTTAGTACCAGTTGAAACTCCCTCCAGTTGACTACCTCACAGTATCCATAACTTCCATTTTAACATTATCTCCCACATGTGAAAATAGATGTTTGTCACTCTAGATCCACACAGCATCCATCTGTTCTGCCTCCAAAAATGATCAGTACCGGCTTTATCACAGGACATAATCCTGCAGCTGAGGAGGTATTGGAAATATGCTCCCAGACAAGTTTCCTCCTATTCCCATTAACTGGATGGTGTCCTGACATAGACATCATATACTTTGATCACATGACATCCGTCGTCTTCCTGCAAACACTTGTTTCCTTCTCTCTGCTTGACTGATGCTAAGATTAGCCTTCCTGTGTACCAAAACATAGACATTTGAAAATAAAGGGCTGGGATCTTGAGTAAGTTCTTCTTCACCACTTTATACCACAAGAGAGGCAGGCAAGGGAGTCAGAAGTGCCTCTTCACTCTGTGAGAACTGGACCTCCAGCTCTTCTGTGTCACTGGAGCACTCAAAGCAGTTAGAGGAGATTAGTGACTCTAACCCTAAATTCAGTGAATGAATGCTGATTCCAGTTGTTAGTGTCTGCAATGCATGGGACAGAACTTCTTACAGGAGAGATTCAGTGAACACTCTAAGTGACTCCATCAGGGACAGATCGTTAGTCTGATTCCTGTATGCTAATTTCTGATTCTGTTAGCATGCACAAATGTCTCAAGATCTAGCATTTTTCCATTACAGTCTCTATAATTTGTCACTGCTTCTCCCAGCACAAATATTTGCTGTGAAAAGATGAATCTGGTTAGCTTGTTTTTAAGATTGTAGCTTTTTCTTTTCCTTCCTTTCTGATAGCTTCATTATTGGTTTTGGCAGCTGAATCACAAGAAGACATTACACAAAGGGTATTTACAGTATAATGAGGTTCAATGGAGTTGAAAGCTAAAGTTCATTAGCCTCACATTTAAGACTATTAGAGCAGAGAGGCTGTAGCGAACACTGTGTTTGTCATTTGCACAGTGTTTCTGAAAAGCAAACAGCATAGATTCTCTGGACACTTACTGGCTTCCTTTCTAGCCTCCCAGCTGATTTTCATTTGCAACTGAGTCCAATATTGCAGAATGGAGATTGATGGAACCATTCAGCACAGTGTCAGCAAGTGTACGTAACCTCTGCTCTGACCATCACCAAAGTTACCAGCAGAATGAATCAGAAAGGACTTGAGCAAAAGATGGTGTCGGTACCATAGTGACCATGCAGTTGCTAAGGATGTGATTAGCACTCCGATTGCAGGAACAGGAGAGTTAATTGCTATGTCCTCATTCCATTTCTCTAGGGGAATACCTGTTTGCCAATTCTACAAGACAAAAAAGCCCAACCAACCCCCTCTTGATTTTACAGCATCTGAAGGCAGCACCTGTTTGACCCTGAACATCTCCATTATGAAACTAGAATACATAACTTTTATCCACTAAGTGCAGTATATGCAATGCTAACAGTTGCTCTATTCTTTTCTTTCTTCTTTTCTTTTTCTTTTCTTTCTCTTCTCTTCTCTTCTCTTCTCTTCTCTTCTCTTCTCTTCTCTTCTCTTCTCTTCTCTTCTCTTCTCTTCTCTTCTCTTCTCTTCTCTTCTCTTCTCTTCTCTTCTCTTCTCTTCTCTTCTCTTCTCTTCTCTTCTCTTCTCTTCTCTTCTCTTCTCTTCTCTTCTCTTCTCTTCTCTTCTCTTCTCTTCTCTTCTCTTCTCTTCTCTTCTCTTCTCTTCTCTTCTCTTCTCTTCTCTTCTCTTCTCTTCTCTTCTCTTCTCTTCTCTTCTCTTCTCTTCTCTTCTCTTCTCTTCTCTTCTCTTCTCTTCTCTTCTCTTCTCTTCTCTTCTCTTCTCTTCTCTTCTCTTCTCTTCTCTTCTCTTCTCTTCTCTTCTCTTCTCTTCTCTTCTCTTCTCTTCTCTTCTCTTCTCTTCTCTTCTCTTCTCTTCTCTTCTCTTCTCTTCTCTTTTTCCCTTCCCTCTCCCTCTCCCTCTCCCTTCCCTTCCCTTCCCTTCTCTTCTCTTCTATCTGTATTTCCCCCTTTTTTTTCCGGTAAATCTGAAATTCATCTATTAAGCTGAAGAAGGCTCAGGGAAATGAACTGAAATGTCTAGTGAGAAGAAAAATGGCACTGTAAGGATGGGATAAAAAAAAGCTCAGGGTAATAGAGATTGATCACTCAATCTGTCCATGGCCTCAAATAAAACTGAGTGAATTTAACACATTAGGTTACAGTTAAGAAGCTGAGTTGTTTCTGTGGATATAATATGGTTTCAGATTATCATGGGGAGCCATTTATTTATTTTTGCATTTGTGAGTCATTTAGGCAGTCCCTTTATGTGAGGGAAAATACGTTTATTTTCCCACTCCCTGCTGTTGTGTGTTCTATTAATATCACACTAGTTGAAATAGATGGGCACACTAGAAACTATTTGGTGTTGGATTTGTTTTTCAGATTTCTTTTTCTCTTCTTTTTCTTCTTCAGGCAGCTATTTTTGTAAACCAGTTCAAAAGCCCCAGGCACTTTTCATACAAGTTTTCCTCCATTTTTAAAACACAGGGCTTAACCCTGCAATAACAGACAAGGATGCAAGAGCCTGCGTAAGGTCTGTGATATCTTTTATCCCTTTCAGAGAAGATGGAGGTGACACTGTATTTCCCTAGCTTCCCTAAACAAACCATTGGGCACTCAGAAGTGGCCCCAGTTCCAACTGTTTCTATTTGATTAAAATAAAAGGAAAAAAACTAGGAACTGTCAAAAGAGAAGCTAAAGTGAGTAGAAAAGGAATGTTGCTGTGAGATATACTGGTCCTTGTAGTTTATCGACTACCACAATTATCTCCCCTCCCTCACCAAGGACATTGCTGATAGCTGCTCCCATGCATGCTCTTGCCCCTTTCCTCATGGCAGAAGCTAATGGGAACACTGGTAAATTTGGCTCTTTTTATGCTTCCCGTAATCTCTTGGAGTTGTTTCTCTTTACTCTGCCCTTCCTATGACTCTGTTTGGATTTTAGTAAAGTATGGACACTCCAAGCAGGTATCTGGTGCCATGTCATGTTTGGCACTGTATGTACAGACTATAATGAGGATATTGCAGAGCTTTTTATCTAAAGAGATGAGGCAAAACAGGTTTACAAAGGAAAACAGTGGAGAAAATGAATGTGAAGTATTCCCAGCTGAGCAAAGCAGTTCCCAACTGAGGCGGGTGACAGAGGAGAGCTCAAAGGCCAGGAGCCAGAGCCAGAAGACTTGACTTTCAAATCCGACTCAATTGTTCTCACTCATGTTGAAATGATGGGGTATTAAAGCACCCGTACTTGATGGAGGTGCCCTCCCCTTGATGGAGGCAAGGAGATTGTACTGGGGGCTCCAGTAATTTATCTGTGGGTTCCTGAACTCACATAGGCTGAATTGCGCTATTACTGCTGTCTGTAGCACAAGCAGGATGGTACTGAAAATGAGGTCCTCTTCACACCCTCAGCCAGCATGACCCAGTTAACTTGCAGCGGACATCAATCAGGATGTTTGTCTCTGCCTGTGACTGAGCAGCAAGCCTCCTCTAGTGCCCCTGGCTTGGCTCTTGCTTTGCCCCCTATTCGTCTCCCCATTATGTGTCACTCTCTCCTTGTGCTGCGTACTGTCTAGGTAGCAAGGTATGTGCACTGTGCAAGAGGCACTGTCTTTATTTTAAATGGCACTGTAGTACCCTGTCCAGCATGGCCCTGACCTCTTGGTATTGGTCTTTAGAGCTACAGAAATAGAAATTAATACATAAATTCTCCCACCTTAACAATAAAGGAAGGGTGGGCTGGTCATGACCCCATGATGCATATTCCCACCCTCCCTAGGAGTCTTCAACCCTAGGTTGTCACTCCATGATGGAACACATATTACCACCTTTTGAATGCAACCTCACCAGATTTCTCCTTGTGGGAAAGTGCTTCTGTGTCTTTGTTCTTTCTTGATCATATATTTTGGTTCACATACAACCCATCTTACGTCCTTGCCTCTGGCAGTGGGAGGGCAATAATTTTGAAAGAACATTAACAGTCTGTCATTTTGTACATGCTTCTGATAGATCAATGAAAGTGCCAGCTCTTCCAAAGGCACTGCGGAAGAGCAAGCAAACATTATGTAAGGGTGAAGAGCTACATAGACCGGTCCACTGGCTTAGGCAAACAGATAAGAAGACATGAACAAGCTTCCCGGAGAGGGAATCTAAAAAGACCAGTCACAGTGAGCAAGAGATAGGAAATTAAGGATAGCTATATTGGTGTCAGTCGTACTTTCCTTAAAGTCCAAGGGAGATGTGTCAGCATCTACAAGTAAGAGTAAGATCAAGACATGAGAACCTATCCCCTCATTGCCTACCACTTGCACTGAATATGCTGGTATTATCTACTTTCTCAGTCACTTTATTCAGCTGAGGAAGTAAGTCTGGTAAAACGTGTCATATGTCTTCCCCAGGAACAAGTCCACAACATATGAGTGTTTTTGATCTAGGACATAATTCTCCTCTAGTGTTACTAGCAAAATCAGTGGTATCACCTTATGAGTCATCTTGTACAGCAGCAGTTTTTGAAGGTGTTCTGCTTTCTAATGCTGCATATCTTTTAATAAGTCTTTTTCCAAAGTCCTCAGGCCCTAGGAAGCCAATTTATAACATATCTCTTTTTCAATATGTGTGCCAGAAACCCACACATTCAGATGTCAAGCAAAGGAGCTTGACATTAAGTTCGTAAACCTGCGGCTGAGATCCTAAAAATAAGCACTAAAATTTTCAGGAGGGATGAAATCTAAGTAGCTTCAACCGCACATCAAGCAATGATGTATTTGGTCCTCTTGAAAAGCCAGAAAGAGACAGGACTTGTAATGCAGGGCTCATTTTCTACCCTGTGTGAAGTGTTTTGCATCATTTTACACTGGTGTCTCTGTAGACTGATATCCATCCATTAGAGGACTGGACCAGGGTCCAGGGATTTTCAGCACCTCTTACTGTTGACCTGTTCTATCGGTTGCAGTTTCATTTTCTATAAAATAAAAGGTGGGGAGGGAGGATAAAAATGTAAGAGGAATAGAAGAAACTATGGTGATCAGATTTATGAAGCAGATTGAGAACTCCTGATGAAAACAGGACAGAAGAGCCAGCAGTTATTATGGGGCACCATATTGATGCTGGACTAGAATGTGTACAAATAAGCTTGGCAGAACCTCCCCAGGAAAAGGGGTCCCTGAATTTGTTCCTATATTTACACATGGATGTAAGTATAATTATTATAGGACTGCACAGTCCTGATATAATGACAGGGAAATTGCTTCTCTGTCCTATAACTGTCATATAACCAAACCTCTGCCCCATAAATTGTTGCCCAGTTGTTCTGCTGGAGA
This sequence comes from Charadrius vociferus, assembly GCF_000708025.1. NCBI lineage: Eukaryota > Metazoa > Chordata > Aves > Charadriiformes > Charadriidae > Charadrius > Charadrius vociferus. The sequence goes on from NW_009649570.1 coordinate 7,040,691, forward strand.
AACTTCTTTTACTGCCCCGAAAACATCAAAAATGAATCTAAACTACCTGGCTTTCAGAGAGCAAACTGTGGCTGTACCTGGGAAATTACTTCCCCAACAACTCTTAATACTAACAAAGCACATTCCTTCTGTGCAGGCAGATCCCAGGAGGCAAGAGCATTCAGCATTTCATAACTTGGGATCCCAGTGGCAGGACTGGGCCTTGGGGTTTTTTATTTTGGTTTGTTTGTTTGTTTGTTTGTTTGTTTCTATGACTGGCAGTCTCCTAAGCAACAAAATGGGTAGGAAGAAAAATAGCAACTAGGTTAATAACAAAACTAGGGGAAATCCCAGCCTGAGTCATTGTCAGATAGGGAATTAGCAGTCCCCTTGAGACTTGTGACACTTATTCAACAGAAAAAGTTGTTCAAGATTATCATCCTGTCACCTGATGAAGATATGGGGTATGTTGTTAATGGTCTTCCTAATTGTAGAGCAAAACTCCCTCCTTGCCTTGCCTTCTGCTTGCTTTTAATAGAGCAGTATTTTAACAATTGAAGAGTGAGACAGTCCTCATATCAGCAGGAGCTAAATTCACATAGAAACCGGATTTTGTTCCCAGATTGTCTTTCAATGGAAAAAAGCCTGGCATTTCTACAGGCTTGCTCTTGCTTTTCAAGCCACGAATGGGAGCAGAATCTGACTCTTCAGTCACTTCCATAAGGGCAGGTCCTGTATAGCTTATAGCTTCCTCATTTCTCCACAGAGGCCTCGTATGAGATGTCTTCTATCTGAAGGATGAGGTTTTTTAGGGCTGAGACTTGCTTTATCTGCATTTATGCTGGTGTTCTAAGCATATTCCTACAAACCAGAAAGTTGTCCAAGTGTGTTTGTGGAGAATACAATGGTCAGTTCTGTGTTAACGCTTCCACAGGAAGCTGCAGTGCAATAATCAGGTGTTTTGGTTTGTCCTACTTCCAGAAGGATCAAAGAACTCTCAGAATAGCCTTTGACTGAACTCAGGTACGTCCAAAAATACACACCAATTTGTGTGGGTGCCACCCTTGCTCTAAATGCCCTGCAGGTTCTTTTCTATTTTCAAGGGCTTTCAGTACATGCACGGCTTTAATTAACATGCAGTGTACGTTATACGTTGATATTGCCTCTTATTGTGTATGACTACATACTACATGGCTTCTCAGCATTCAAACTTCTTTTCTCATCATCCTCTTGTCATTTGGTTCAGGCCTTTTCATGTTGGTAATGCAGTTGAGTCAGCTATGTCTAATAATCCTCATCATTTTAACAGAAAACAATAATACAACCAAGCAGCAGAATTAACGAAGTCTAGTTTCCTCAGAAATTGTGTCCCCACCCACACACAGTCTGTAACCCACTTCTCAATTTCCATCATAAGTGTGCCAAAAAAACACCCTCAATTTCCTCTGCTCTCTTCTTGAGAGGGCACCCCCCACTCCCCACCCCCAGCTCTTTTCCAGCAAGACCTAATTACTGACCTCCTCACCCCCCGCTTTCCCTCTTAAAGGCATGCAGTCTGTACTCCACACAGCCACCTTTTTTTACAGAGCTTGTAGGAAATTCTTACTTTTCTGATCTCTTTCACGTTGCCAGTTTGGCTGAAGGCAGTCAGCTAGTTCACGAGTTATTAAGGAGAGGCTGAGAGATAGGCAGTATGATCTCTCAGGCTTTATTTCTTCAGGAAAAGAGGATAAAACTCTTTTATTAGAGCCCAAGTCTTTATATCTGTGGACCTGGGTTTTTAGGGTGTCTTTATCCCACAGAGCTGGTGATTTTGTTGATGAGTTAGTGTGCATACTCCCCCATATTATCTAATCATTACATTTTACCATCATCCACTGAGGACAATAGAAATGTTTTAGTATAATGGTTAATTTGTCTAGTTGGCTGTGAGAGTCTGGAAACTGCATTTAACCAAACAATTCCCTTCTTTTTTAAACAGCTTGGGAGTTTCCAGGGACCTTGTCTGACTCCTGATTCCCCTCCCTTACTGTTCCTTGTCTTCTAAATTGGCTCATGTTGCCAAAAGTGCCTGCTGCCCAAGGAGTGGATGGCATGGCTTCCTGTAGGGCTGTCAACGTAGTTCTTTTAATCAGTCAGGGATTTGTTGCTGAATGAAAGAAATCTCCCCCAGACATCTTTCAAGTGAATGGTCTCCACAGAATTCCCAACCCAAGTTGCCGTGGGAAACTGGGTAAGAAGGTTTTAGAAATCAAACTCTGGTCTCAAGCATGTTAGGATGTACAGGGTCAGATCCAGCATTGCTAAGGCCAGGAGAAGTTTGGCTATGGACTCAGTGAGCACGGGATTAAGCCCATTGCCGCTTAGCTACCATGGTGACAGAAACCTTAGAAATTTCTGAGACATTGCTGGTGTGCTGGACTGATTTCAAGCCTAAATTTGGAATACTCTACAGCAAGTTTAACATTGCCATTTAAATTGTAGTCAACTAGCTTTTCTCCTAAAATGTGGTTTTGCAAATTCTCTTCCTTTTCATCTAGAAAAAATGACTGCTCAACAAAGACCACAATTTCCTTTTAAGCAGGTTCTGTTTCCACTCTTGTGTTTGGAAAATACTGCTGTTCTTTAGTGAAGAGCCCTCTGAGACAGCTTTCTGTGAGGTCAGAACTCCTCACTCACTCACTGCAGTCGGCTCCTGACACATCATTGTATTGATGTTGCTGGTGGGTTTCTCTAAAATGGCTGTGTGTTTTGAAGCTGAGGAAGAGGTGGAGTTGGTAATTTCACAGAATACTGTAGCACCATGTCAACATTTGGGTTTAGTCCTCTAAGGAAAACCTGCTGCACTTCATATAGAAATCTAAGCGCTCTGTCAAAAAAAAAGTCACCTTTAAGCAGGGTGTATTTCATTAGCATACCTGTTAAACATACTATCAAATACTTTTCATGGTTTTTCTGTAGAAAAGCAAAATGAGAAATTTGCACTACATTACTAAAAATACTGTGTAAGAGAAATGTGATAGGCAAAAAATATTGATTAGCTCTAGGATGCTATGTATTTTTAAAGTAGACCTGGGCTTAGAACCAATTTCTTTTCCTTTGAACCCATTTTTCATTTTAAAGCCTGTGGCTCAGTTTGAATGCTACAACGCAGTGAGTAGGTCACTGACTGAGACTCCAAAGATCCGGGCCCATGCTGTGTTCTGCAGTCCATCTTGCTAGGTACCCTTATGCAAGCTGATTTTCTTTCCCCGCAGTTCACATGTGCTTTGTTGCGTAGTTTCTCTTCCTGCTAAGAGTAAGACTTTCAATACCCATGTGGGCCTCACTGTGTTTGCCTCACTGGAGGTACTATAGTCACATAAAAGGTAATATTTTTGCTGTTCAATAACATAGAACTCCAGAATAGTTCTGCACTGAAAGTTTACAGTATGGGAAAGTGCCATTTTAGCCTATTCAGAAAATAAATAGCTTGTTCTTTCCTGGTCACTTTTGCATCAACGTAGCCATTCTGAGAGGACCTTCACCTGGCAGATCACTGAAGGATAAGATAGTTAGATCAGTAGGACTGACCAGACCACCTAATATGAGTGATCCTGAGCATGGAGCAAGTGTAGGGTTAGAAATAGCTTTGTCTCAACAGCTATCTTAGTCTAGACAACTCAGCTGGAGTTCATTATTTTCCTTGGAGGAGCTCAATCTTCTGCTGATATTATAAAGAAAGCATACAATAGATACAACATCAGATTCCCGGTAATCTGGACAAAACCCACACGTTATAGCTGAAAAAAATCTTCACAACCATCTTATCCACATAGCCTAAAGGAAGTGACAATTTCTGGAACTTACTCTTTTTCAGTCCCTGGGACACTGTGGGTCACAAGACAGGTAATTAATTGGTGAAGCCAGTGGCTGTCTCTGAATCCTTGGGAGTTCCTGGGATCTGCAGAAGTAACTAAGACAAGACTTGCTAAACAAGACATGTATATATATGAAAAAAACCCATATATATTTTAAATATATATTTCCTGTGCTGAACAGACTCATACATATTGGAAAGGGTTGAAAACTGAAGGTAAAAGTATAACTCCACAGCTTGAAGGGGGACATGTAAGAGGGGAGCTTGAGACTTTAATGACTCAACTAGACAATCACCACCAGAAAGGTACCCCAGAGAGCAATCCTAGGAGAGACATAGTCTTTCATTGGCCTTTTTTGTAATTTCTAACTTCTTTGATTCCACACATTTCCATGTTCTTTAAATAGAACAAGGCTCCTATCAATCTCCTGATCTGCTATCCTGGCACACACAACGACAGTCCTATGTGCAGATGGAGCCAAGGGAGTTTTACTGCTTTTTTTTTTTAAAAAAAAACCACAACATGTCCAGACTGCTTTTGGATTCACTGCTTCTCCACCCCCATCATTCTGCTACCTCTTCCCATTTCTTTGCTGCTTACATTGCATGACTTTTCTCCCACTTGTAAGATACATGCTTTATTTTATAACGTTTCTTATGCACTAAAAAAAGTGCTAAGTCAAGCAGTTACCAGAGCTGGAAGATCTAACCTTCCTCCAATCAGCACAACCATCATGTAATAGCCATCATGTTAACTTTAAGTATAGATTATTATTATTGAGCTTGTATTACCTTGGCTGTTTGCCCAGCATGTCCTTGATAACTCAGGGTCACAAAAAAATGAGTAATACTCTGGTCCTACTCAATAAGACACAGGATCAGCATGATGAAAATGACCTTAGCATCCAAGAATCCTTTAAATTTGGTACTCCAAATTAAATTAAAAAATGGTTTAGATTGCTTTCCATGAATAATTGCTATTAACCCTTATTCCCCTTCTTGCCCCTTCCCAAGACTATTACTGATTCCCAGTTGCTTAGACGCTAAGAATATCCTTGGATAATGTTTTGGCGATTTAAAGCAATAACAAGTTTATGAAATTAATGGGATTCTGTAGGTAGCAGACAAAAGACAGTTAGATAGATTTCTCCATGCATGAGTAGCTTGATACCTGCCTCTGAGATGGGAGCAATGCCAAGTAATGCATTTTGGCCGTGAAACTCTTGTGCAATCATTTCCCTTAAGGAATTACATTCTTCTGGTGCGGGATGGTTTGACACCCCTGACCATGACCCTTTTATAATATTTCCTAGTCAACTGTTTGACACAGAGCTGGCTTTCCCAGATTTCTACCTCTTGATAATGATCCCTTTAAGTGTTTTCAAAATCACACCGTAATTGGTTCAGGTCAATGTCACAGGTAACTGGTGAAGCAAACAACAGCGAATTCAGAGACAGTTCCAATGTCACAAGTGTTCCACCACAAGGGACATTGCTTGTCCCAAGGAAGATTCATTTTTCAAGTAGAAGCTAAAGCATAAGCCCTCCCCCCCACACCAACCCACCAAACAAAAAAAACCACCAACACTCATTTGTTTCTAACTAGGTGGCTAGGGAAAAAAAAAAGTCACAACATGCGAATCTAAAGAGAAATAATGACTGAAGTGAGAAGAGAGGATTTGGAGTAAAGTGGCCTTTCTCATAGATGAATGTGGGGTTTTTTTGTGTTTAGAAACTAGGAACACAGACATTAAATACAGACTTACTTTTTGTGTGTTAGATGATGGCAGTAGATGGGGGATCCTTGCTACAATCAGTTGACTGACCTGCCCTGGCACTAGCAGTAAATGACATAAAAGCCTGTACTGCAGTCTCAGGATGGAAACTTCTGATATGTGACTCTGTCAAGTAGAATTTTACACCTAATTATCACAGAGCATACTGTCTACTCGTGTGTTCCTTGCTGCCTGGTTATGCTTGTGCTCAGTATCTCCCTCATTAGTTTTAGTCCTTCTTCCGGCCTGTGCCTCACTAATCAGAGCTAACTAACATTCATCAGTAATCCTTTTCCTCCTCAGCCCTCTCCCAGGTAAAGCTGTATGGGTGTCTGAGAACAGGAAGACTTTGCATTTTCAAAACAAGGGCTGTCTCTTTTAGACACTCATGCAGAAGAAATGGCATTATTAGTCCATCTGTGACCTACCCATTTCCTCTTTCCCACTGCTAAAGCCAGTGTTACTTACATCTTTGTCAACACAATAAATTCCCATCATTTTTGCAAATGCTCTCCCTCCTCTAGGGATTTTCTGTTGCAGTCGGTACTGTGCGATCCTAACCACCTCTTCCTAAATTACATTTCTTTCATTTTAGACATTCCCACACAACAGAGCACAGCAGTGGTCGGATGTACCTTGGGTCAATATACCGAGGTGAATTAAAAGGTGTGAGCATGACACTGCATTTGCTCTTGCTTGCCACTGGCTGCCTTGTGAATAGCACACTCATATTATTTGCCAACTTGCAGAAAAGAAGCTGGTTTTATGAATGCCTACTATGCACATAAACAGACACCGTGAGATTTGGCAGACAGGCACAAGTGATGACAGGTTGTCATAAAATTATTCCGTTATACCAGCAAGGATCATCCAGATTCATTGGAAGCAGGATGCGGGAAATATAAGATGCATTTTAGACAAGATTTTAATTAAGAGTACCCAAATTTGCTAGTTCTAATGCTCAATCATAACCTCTGTTTGTTTTTCTTGTTATTGGTCCCCTCTCAGTTTAGCGGTAATGAAAACAAAGCAGCCTTGGCCAGCCATTTATGTGGAAAGAAATTGTGAGCACAATACGTGTCGTCAAAGCAATGGTCTCTGCTGTGTTTTTTGTGTATGTTATAACTGGATGTCCCATCTAGTCAAGAAAACCCAGCTCTGGATGAAGCCAAAATAAGACACAGGGTAAAGAAAGTTTATCAGGACCGTGAATACCTACAGGTTGTAGGCTGAGGGAACCCAAGGCCAGCTCAGGATACTTTTTTTTTTTCCATTCAGAGCCTGACCATTCTGTCTGAAGTAGTTCCCAGGCTACTTTGGAAAAAGGGGAGTTTTGGGTAGAGGGATTTGGGACACAAATGGCTAGGTCTTCAGCTGTTGTAAATCAATACATTTCCATCTACAATAACGTCTGGAACATACTGAGAACATCTTTCTGTTTTTCTGAGCAGGTTTGTTCCAGTTAAGACTGCTTCCAGTTTTCATAGACAGTCTAAGATGTTGAAGACTGAGAGGTTTTCGCTTGGAAGAGAATCTGCACAAAAGAATAATGTTTGAATGCATTTCTGGAGCATAAGCAGTTTATCAGGAAGTAACAACTTGTACTGCAATTGCTTCCCCAGAAAGGTCAATTGACAGAGGTGTTTTCCATGCTCCCCTCAAAACTGTAGGTTTTTGCTCTTCCATCATGCGATGCTCTAAGAAATGAGGCTACACACGTTCATTTAATATCATAGTTCCCTTGTGATATCTTCACTTTCCTTAATGAGGGCAGTGTTGCTAACTTGTTAGGAGCCTGAGGACTGTATCAAATTAACATAGCATGGAGGAGAAATTAACAGAGAGAGGAGCTCCTTGCATGAAATAGAATGAGATCACTGATGGCCCATTCTTCAATCTTTATTTTTGTATTACAGACAAAATGCTAACAAGGATAATATAGAGCACTGTTAGTCAGAACTGGGATGCCCTTGTTTTTATTCAATAACCTGAATGACCAAAAGTAATTAATCCTTTGCAATACTAATTATATAATAAAGCAAGCATAATTTGGATGTTTAACTGTGAGAAAAAAAGAGAAGGGGCATGGGTCTTCATAAAATTATTGAGGAGAAACAACAATGAATAAAAGAATCTTTTGGTTTTGCATGATAACTTTTAGTTTTGCATGTGTTTACACAAGTAAATCGAAAGTCACTCTGTTGTCTCAGTAGGATAATGCTGAACTTCTGCTAACATGCAAGAAATCAGAAAGCGGGTCTTTCCATACTTCATCATAAAGCAAAACCTGGCAAGGGTCAGAAAAAACAACAATGGAACATGGGAGAGATAAAGCCAGGCAATGGATTAATAAAATAAGGGGACTTTCAATAGAGGCATCCATACTATCTTTTTCTTTAAAATTTTCCTTTGCAAAACATGGTTGATAAAATACACCCTCTCTGAAGTGATTTTTGTCGGCCATACATATCACTCTTGTATGAGCACAAAAGGTACAGAGAAGTCAGCAAACTGGGAGGGTGTGTGAAATATAAAGCCTGTGTAATGTTTGTAAAGATCAATTTGCTGCAGCATTGGCCTTTTAGTGGTTGTGCAATGATAGCTCCTAAAAGCAGCTGTAAGCACTCATTGCAGGACATCTGTTCTGCAGTGGCAATGGGGGCAAGGTGCTGCTTCCACACAACCTTCATTTGTGGTTTTGCTATGCAAAGTCGGTGAGTCATTGCTGACAGATCCAAGGAGCTGCAAGCCCAGGCATGATCAGTGTGCTGACAGCAGCAGACTTTCTTCTAAATAATGATTATTGCCAAATACCTCTTCTTTTTTTTTTTTTTTTTTTTTTTTTTCCTGGAGAAGCCTTCCTCTCCGCTTCTATGATTCTTGAATGCTGGGAATGCTGGAAGCAAAATCTCCTCTCATCTCCCTGCCTAGGTACCATGTGCAGGGGCATCTTCCCTGGCCTGGTGGTGGTTATCGCAACAAGGGGAGCTAATGACAAACTGAGCCAGTCCACAGAAACCTACTAATTACCTTTGGGACATACCTGGTTGTATCTTGTAGTGGTAAACAATTTTATCAAAAGATACTCAAGATCAGCAAAACCATCTCCCTTCCTCTCTGGCTCTAGGCATCCAGGCTGTGCAATGTCTCTGAATCCAGTAAAAAAGCACTGGCCGGCAGCATTTTCATACCAGTGTAGTCATGAGTTAGTTTTGGAAAGTGATTGGTGGCAGCCCAAGCTTCGGTTGGCTTTGGCAAGGCAAGCGTGTGGACATTGGTCCCCAGAGAGCACTGCCATCTGCTGCTGGTGGCACTGGGAGCTTCACTGCTGCGTGCCAGCAAATGGCCATGAAACACTCATGGTCAAACTCCACTCAGAATCATAGAATCACAGAATACTAGGTTGGAAGTGACCTCAAGGATCATCTGGTCCAACCTTTCTTGGCAAAACCTTAAGGACAGCTCACAGTGATGGGCCAGATGGACATGTCTTGTATCTCACAGTTCCAAAGACACAATATACAAATACAAATTTAAAGGCTTACAAGTCACATCCTAAACTAAACATAAGTTTAGGGAGTGATGCTCCTGTGGGGAGAAGTGCTAATTAGTGACACCTTCTGCTACAGAGCCCAGCGACAGACAGGTCTTACTGTAAATGAGTGGTTGGTCTGGAAGGACTATGCTCTGGGGAACCTGCAGGAGTCAGACAGATTTAGCTACACCAATTGGTAATAATCTGTGGCCAATGAACACAGGAGCTAATATTTGTCAACTAACAGTACAGACAAAATGACAATAAGATGTGCTTTGGAAACATGACTGCAAGGCTTTGTCTTTTCTTTTTTTTTTTAACAGTACCATGTTCAAATGATACCCATCCTTCTCTTGGCAGCACTGGAAAAGAATTTTCCAGGTTCTGCCACAGACTTTCTTTGAGATCTTAGTCAAGTCACTGAATCTTGCTGTACTTTATAACTTGAAGAAGGTAATATTACAGTTCTTTTAATGTCCTTTTTTCTGTGAGTTTTCTGGGAGAAGCTCTTGATCTGTGTTTGCCATCACTGGCCTTCAAGCAAACAGTGGGGAGAAAAAGCATTCTCTTCCCTCAAGTTGGAAATATTTTGTTGAAAACCTCTGGTTAGAACACTTTCAATTTTCAAGCAGAATCTTGAAATTTGCTAAGAAAATCAGACATATCATACAACATCCCTTTATTATTATTTTTTTTTTCCCCTGGATTCTTCATTTTCTATCAGAAAAAAAAAATATCTATCCTATTATCTGTAATAGCCAAGCCTGGTGGATATATTTCTGGGATGTGGGAACTCCTGGATTCAAAAGCAGACAGAGTACAGGTTAAAATAGGTCTTTGCTATTTCAGTGAATGCCCTGCACCCTCTGGTGTTGGCTGTAATGACACAGGACACAGAAGCTCTTTCCTTGGCATTTCCTTTCGAGTGGCTCAGGTGGAGAGGCCCTGCTCAACGGGCTGAAGTGTTTCCTTTTCCTCTGGCACTCCAGTGAGCTTCCAGCTTCACATGGGGATCCCAGGCAGAACCCTGCAAGCTGCAGGCTCTCCCAGGTGATGGAGAGCCACACAAATGGGCCCCAGTCCTTCTGCAGAGTCGGCTCCAAAGGATTAAGGTGGTTTGTAAGAAAGGCACACCTCTGTAAATAGACTTTCTTTCCGTACCATCTGTAATGAAATCAGTTAGGAGTCTGACTTTAGGAAAGTGTTTGTAGCCACTGGTCACATGGTTTTGATAGTTCAGGATGCAAAGAAATCACTCTGGTCTGCTCTGTGAGGTAGGACTAGCACCCCATCCTCATCTTCCTTTTCCCTTTCCCTTTTGTATTTTTGAAGGAATTGGGCAGTTTCTGCCATCACTAATCTTACTGCACCTAAGTGACAGGGCTACACCCCTTGTGTGTCCCCACACACCTGCACAAGCTCAACTCTTCAGCTTGTTTCAGGCTGCTGTTGATGGTTGCCTGATTATGACCTTTCACCAGCTTTTGAGGCCCTGTATTTTCTGGTAAATCTCAATGTGCCAATTTAAGGAAGGACGGTGGATGTCAAGGAAGCTGTTCAATTTTCTGTGGTGGGAACTGGGGATGACAGCAAGACCCAGCAGTCAGTGGGATCAGGCAGTGGGGAGAATTGTGATGGGGCAGGACTGTGGCTGACAGAAGGGCTGCACAGGCCCAGGTGAGCCCCTGACAACATGCTCAAGAACCAGGGAGTAATAGTGTGCTGTCACCATGTGTACTCAAGCTGGCTTCTTGCAGAGCCAGCAAGGGGAGCTTGGGAAATTGTCACAGCTCTTTATCCTTTTCTCCTTCTGTAAAACACAGCTATCAAAAACACAAGTGGATGCTCGTATTTTGTTGGATGAGCCTTTATTGAAATACTTGACATTTAGTTCCTCTGTTCATGGAATCTTGTCTTTTCAAAGGGACGTTATACTTTGCATGGGAGTCTCTTGCTGGGTTCTCTAAGCCATTTTTAAGAAACATTCCACATAAGTAAAATGCTCAGGCAAAGGCTCAGGCCCAGGCTGCCAGAGGTCAGCATCACAGCCCCACCGCGGAAGTACTTCTGATCAACATAGTCTATGATAGTTGTCACAGCCAACATAGTCTCCTCACATGTGGGCTGGATCTGGTAACTGGGTAGAAGAAATCCGTGAGTACCCTTGTCTCGCAGCTCAAATGTGTAGGAGAGAGGAATGCCAATCATGTGAGCCCAGTCCCGTGAGGAGCCTGAGTTATTGTCTGTGAATTCAAAAATAGAGGGGAAATATATGTATTAAGCACAGTTCTTTGAAAAGACTTCTTGCTATAGTTAATGCAAGATTATACAGGAATCCCTGAACTAAGCAGTAAACATGTATCACTGTGACATGGAGAGCAGAGTTTCTAGGTGCTACAATTCTTAATTATACTAAAAGTCTTCTGTGGAGTTTCCTAAGTCAAACAATCTTCCATAAGATGGTATTGTATGATAATAGGAGGTGAGTTCCAGGGATTCTGAGTTTTTAGTGTTTTATTGTGATTAGTGTGGAGTACAAGATGGATTGGCCATTTGTCTGTTTTGGTACTTCACTTCCTACATTGACATTGCCTGGAATTTCTTTGTATATTTGTTTTTAAGCATAATTTGGGTCAAGTCTGAAAAAAAATCTGGCTACTACCTGTTCATCTGCCTCATGGATCTTTTTTCTTACCTATTCAGTACAAGTACAAACCCTGGCAAAATGCAGTCCTAGGCACGGACAAGTTACCTTATACTTGCACCGCATTGCTCATGCAGTAGGTGGCTTGTGTGATTCAAGGACTGGCACAGTTGCTGTGAATATGCAAAAACACATGGGTACTGGAGCCAACTACTTACTGTTCTCAGTGACTAGCATGACTTATTGCTTACTGGGAAAAGATTGGGTTTACCAGACAGTCTCTAGGGCCCTATAGTACTCCATGTAAAGGCTGTCAACTAGTATCAGCTGTGATGGTGTGTTCATGATATGGCTATCCAGTCATTAGGAAGAAGGCTGAAACCAACATATTTCACGCGGAACTGCAAGCAGCTGCCATGTGATAATGTCTGATGGAGTAACTATAGACCTGATTGGGATTTTAATTTTTGCTTGACTCCAGCGAAGACAAATAAGAGTTTTGCTGCTGACTTCAGCAGGGTGAGGATGATCTATCACCAATCTCCTTCTGTCCCCTGTGATGTATCTGTGAGGAATTCATGTAGGAACTAGCTTCTGATCAATGCTTCCTTCCTTCCTGCAGTCAGCTTTATAATGTACAGTTTATTCAAATGACTGCTGCTTAGATGTTCCACTGAACCATCCTATTAAGTATTACTCAAAGAGGAAACTTGGCAAAACAGTACTTACTGATGCCTGTGACGCAAGATTTACTGTCTTCTTTGAAAAACAGAACAACCAAAGGGAAATGTAAAGACACTTACATAAAATTAAAGAGGTTGATCCTACTTTATAACTGGTCCCATACTTTCCCATCAGGGCAGCAGCTGCTTTCTCTGCAACATGCATCTGTAAGTTCAAAATAGGAACAGCATTGTCATCAGTACCAGTACATTTGGCAATTATTTTGAGTGGACCAACATTTTTGTCTCTTTCAGTTTTACATTTACATATGATCATCTTTAAGTTTTGATAGTATTAGTTCAGGACTTTAGAGAAGCCCATTACAAACATTTGGGCAAGTTGTTCTTGATTTTTTACTGCAAATTATGTTGAAATTTTTTTAATTACTCTGCTATTAGGTAGAGAAGGTATTTGCCTTATTGTAAAGCTAAAGGGCTGTATTTTGGAGAGTTAGAGTCTATGCTGTATAGCATACTGGTGCTGACTACAGCAGTGATTGATCCCTTACACATCTTATATTGCCGTAGACTCTGTATCCCACCATTTTTAGAAACTGAGCCATAGACAAACGACATGACTTCTCCAATGACTCATATGAAGTCCGAACCCAAGTGCCTCATGCTCTTGACTAGTGCTCCAGCTACTGAAATGTTCATAAATACAAATGTTAATGAACTAATTAGAACACTCAGAAACTGAGTGAAGAAGTAACCAAGAGGCAGGTCCCTACTTTGCTCCCATTCTCCTAGTGAACACATTTGGATTACCCTTTCTGGACACAATCGTGACAACCATGTATGTATAATGCACTGGCCTCCTGAGGTGCAAATGCATTTTTGTATGCAGCAAGAACTTGGTGCTCTTCTCTATTTAATTTGCATTGTAGTAACCCTGTCTGTAATAATTCAATTTTCCTCATTTAAGATAAAGGATTAGGATTAATTCTGAGGCAAATAAACCTTGCTGATACCGCACATACAACAGGCAACCAAGAAAGATGAAGAGACCACAGCCCTACATTAGAGAAATGAGTAGCTAAAGCCCTGGAGACCTGCCTCAAAGGAAGCTTTCTTTAAAGAAAAGTTACTTGCTACTTCTTTTCCTTGTTACTTGACCTTTCCTCCATAGAAACATTAAATCACTGTCACAAGAGGTTCTGTTTAGAGGATAGGAAAACAATGTTAAATAGAAAACAAGAGCTCCGATACATTATTAGATAGACATAAGAGGAGTTGTAAACCCAGAGAAGATATTTTAAATACATAGAGCTAATGCAGATATTAAACTCTGTGCAGGATGGTTCCAACTTTTGCGGCTGAGCAGGGGAGAGGGGCCAATGTCAGCCCATAGCCTGTTCTCGCTATGTGGGAAATGCGAGGAGCAGTAGTAACTCTGGGAGTCAAGCCCCTGTGCCATATGCAGTGTACTGCCTGTATTTGTTCTCTACAAGTGTAGAAGATTAATGTTTTGCCCTACCAGTTCTTCACTGTTACTTGGAGGTTTAGTTGTGGAACCATATGGAGTGAGGATGTACTGTCCATAGGAGTGAATTGTTAAATAGCACAAAATGTCACTCTTCCTGCTTTCAATAAACTGAGCCACAGCTCTTGTTTCAGGCTCTGATTCTGGTCCAGATCCACAGAAGATTTCACTGCTGCAGTTATAAGAAACACCAATACCTGGAGAGGAATACAAAATGTGAATCAAAGGAGATACGTATAGACACCAGTTCAAAGGGAACAGGGAAATTTACCTTGGAGTGTTATGGCATGTGTTTATGTGGGCAGGGAGACTAGACAGCTCAGTGGGACTTTAACCTTTTACTCTGTAGGTAGAAACTAAAATTTGCTACAGGACTGAAACATTTAATGTGCATTTACAGGCTGGCTGCAACAAAAACACTCTGACACCACCACAGTGTACCACCTGCCAGGGAAGCTATAGAGGCTCCTTGAAATTCATGGCAAACACAACTACTGGCTGTTAAGTGAATAACTCCTAACATTGCTGCCTAGAGCTGATGCTTGCTCCTGTGGTGAATTGGAGGTATAGTTATATAAGCAGCAATTTTCTGCTCACAAAAATAAATACCAGTTGAAACTCAATGACTTAATATTTTTACAAACTAGGTTTCTATTTTTACATGTCTTGATGACAAGAAGATGAGTATTCCTTTCTTATAAGACTTCATCTTATTTCAGAGACTAGTTGTTACTCTTGCTTTACATTTGTGTTGCTGATCTGAAATACTTGGAACTTACTGCCCCAGGAGGAATTGAAGTTTCGGTTGAGATCTGTCCCATAGCAGGTGCCATTCATATGTGGAGAACGGTTTTTCCTCCACAAACGATCCTAAACAAAAGTAACTTCAGTTACATAATAACAACTCAGAGATCCGTAGGCCGTAGTGATAATATGGTATAAAGACTCCTTTATTTTAGACCTCTGCATTCTGAGTAACTCTTGCCTTTTAAGATTGCAACTCTGTGTGCAAGGGTGATAAAGCTTAGTGACAGAACATTTTATCTACTACAGCCAGGCTGTCATACTATACAAGCCTGCATACACCTTGAAATGAGCATCCTGAGCTTTAAAAAAAAAAAAAAGTATGCTTTTTCTGTAGTACTCAACTGCTTCCATGCAGTGTTGCACTCCTAAGAAAGACTTGGCATTGTGAGAGATACCTTTGTGTCCAAGAGACGATAACTGAACTTATGTTTGTTTCAGATTAAAGAAGATGAATGCCTTTTTGTTGGCTAATCTTGCTGCTGCTCCTTGGTCCCCTACTATACTCATTGCTATACTTGTTTCTCTGCAGACCTCACTGTGCTGCCTGTATGAGCTTCCTGGCTGAATTACCTGTGCATCCAAGTGCAATGTGTGGTATCCCCCAAACCTGCCAAGAAGCAAGCTAGGAGACAGCAGGATCCACATGACGGTAGGCTGAGCCTGTTGTGCCATGCTGAGGTCCTGCATTAAAATGTGTTTCGACTAGGCTGGAAGCATGATGAGAGTTGCTGAAGTCCAACGTTTTGCATTATCCTCCATATCAGACAAGGAAGATTATTTGGGAGGGCACACCTATTTCAAAACCAAATACCCCAATATTTGACCAATTCTCCTCCTGTCCCACGCTGCAAAGTTGCTTAGACCCATCTGCCAGTTGACGTCTCTTGAGAAGAATGACTGACTCCTCCTGACATGCTTAACTCCATCAACCAAGCCTCAAGGCTGTTATCAGGGATGTAAGTTCATCCCCAGAAACCCAAAAGCAATTGATCCTGTGGTTTTGTCCTTTCTCTCTTCCCAAGGCTCATGACATTTGCTAGGAATTTTTAGACCTGTAATCTCAAGTGACTGCTGATATACCAGAAGAAACAAAACCTCTCTGCCATGAGAGGATTTGTGTGAGTAATGATTCTGTCACTGTTCTCTGTTTAAATATAATTGCTATGATTGTATCTAAAATTAACAAAACATGCTATGCACATCTAACTTTCAATCTAGTTCCTGTATTTGCACTACTTACTTTTTCCCAGGAATAGATGTAGCCATCAATATTGAGGACTGGCAAGACGTAGAGGTCCAAATTCTGCAGAAATCTGCTTATCGTTGGGTCAGATTTGTAATTTTGAAGAATCTGAAAAGAAAAAATACAGAGGACTGAGCAGAGAATCTACTTGTAATCACTGGAAAGAGCTAGTTTAGAACTATCATCAGGGAATCACTCACTCCTGAATATCACCATGGTATCCAAGATCTACTTGATCCCCAGGTACGTGGAGATATCTACCTTTTGCCATTAACGAAGTGACAGTGTATAGTCATACAGATACAGTCTTGCAGGTATGAAAGCTGCATGATAGGTGCACTAGGTACTTTCGGTACACGTGGAACATTGCTATACCATATCCTAGGTTTGCTTTAATCCAGGGCAGCTGTGGCTTTGTGATGCAGAGGCTTGATCCAAAAGCCACTGTGGCAAATGGAGAGATTGCTATCATGTTCAGTGGCTTTGGAATCAGTTTAGGTGGAGGAAACAATGTGCTCACAAGTATTCATCTCAAACTGTGGTTTGCACTTAGGTCTCCACAGGTATCTGTACTATGTACTAATTTTGAAAATCATATTTTAACAGAAAAAGTATAATTCTAGGTACAATGACAGAGAAGAGAACTAAATATCCAAAGTGATGTGGGGTTTTTTATTATCTAAGTGGAAAAGTTAGGACTCACTTCTTTCACAAACCACTGGCAGAAGGCTGGAGAGATCCATTCTCTGGCATGAATCCCACAGTCCATCCAAACGATCTTTTTGGTTTTATCTGATGGTTGACTGATCTGAGAGAGTGTAAAAATGATCCTTTGGAAAACTGTTACATTACAATAAAACAGCCTAGCGTAACGCAGAAAGAAAAGGATGTGCCTTGATATGCCATTAAGCCATCTGAGATTATTATTATTACTGACATTATTATGACAAGCTCTCCGTCCTAATAAACCCATCTCTGTAGTATCACAGGGCAAGAGTTTTAAAGTATCTGTTGAGCAGGACTGTCAATAAAACAGTTTCTTTTTCATTTATATTAGTCCTTCACAGGACTGGTTGTTTTTTGGGTTTTTTTTTAGAAGTGGAAACACGAAAAGGCAGAGAATCTCATTTTACTCAGTGATAGGAACAGATTAGACAATAACTAAACGAATTATTAAGACTACGGTTTTTACTAGAGTGTCTGATTAAAAATGTCATGGAATACTCCTAGCAGAAAGGCTATATGCTGAAAAAAAGTAATAAAACCAACAAAACAAAACCCTTTATCTTCACACACAGCTGTTACCAAGCTAGTTTCAGCTTGATTAGTATTTCTAAATAAGACTTCAGTTAGATTTATTTTCACTGCATAATAGCAAGGTTATGGCGATAGTGTATATGAAAGTTGGCAAATCTTACCGTAGTGTAGAGGAGTAAAACCATCTCCTATTATTTCAGTAAACTGGGATGAGCACTGTCTTAGGAAAGATCTGAATCCTCTCTTCTGTGTACTTTTTTGTGAAGATACCTTTTATTAATTTTAAGAAAATTCCTCCCTTACCTGCAGATAATACATTGTTCGATTCTCAACTGTCTTCCCCAGGTAGTGCTGAGTCACCAACTCACTGTTGCTCTTCTGGATCTGAGTCATCCATTGATAAATCTGAAACAGTCACAGAGAGTTCTTGGTTCAAGGGGGATTTTCCTTCTCTTTCCCCCCCCCATTTCCAGATTAAAGCTTTTTTTTTTTTTTTTTTGCTTAGACAAGCAACATTTTCCCCAGAGCTTATTTCAACTTGTGATAGGACTTAATACTCATGGAAGGCCTTTCACTTGCCTCTGAGCAAAGGCATGGTGATATCTCACTGAGTGTTAAAAGATAGCATCACTGCAATACAACACTGATACTCTGTCCTGGAACTCATTCAACATGCCTATCCTTTTGAGCATCTTTGTGTTGACTTCACCAGACATGGAGCCACACCATCAAATCTCCAAAACAGTATTGCAGTTTCTTTCCTATCAGTACTGTTTTTTTCCCATCTGAATTCAGCAGCAGTCATCCCCAATGGGTAGCTCAAACAACATTTAAGTGACAATTGGCTCTGCTCTCTCACTCTTATTATGTGGCTAGGAGGAAGAATACCACCATGTTCTGCTTACTTACTGTTCTGTGAAACATAGCACCAAGAAGTCTTCACTGCCCAACCTCATGCCATTATTGTCTCCTGAAGTGCCAAAAACTTATCCTTAAATTACTTCTTTCTACAGGTCTCCCACTGTTCACCTCTTCTTTCTCACTGAGATTGCAGAGACCACAATAGTCATTGCATTCTACATTTGGCCCAGCGTCAAACATACTGGGTCTTAAATGAATAAATACTAGAGATAATGATAAAGCATAATAGGGTAGAAAGGAGGTAATCCAATCAACTGAACCCCAGAACACTATTTGCAAAATGATATGGCTGCTTCACACAAAATATTTAGGTTTTTGTCAGGGAGGAACTGAGGATTAAATAAAAATCAGCGGCAGATTCATGTTCAACCAGGCCAAGATTCTAGTGAAAGAGTAAGGACTGATTCTGCAAAAGAAGAACGCCAGAAAGAGCTCCACTGACTTCAGCTGAGCTTTCTGCAAGCACAGAGTTGCTTGCTGTGGCATTTACAGAATAGCTGCAACAAAGAAAGCAAGCAGACTTGGGTTCCTCTTTACCTCTTCCATTGGATGATATTGGGTGTAGACATAACCTTCTGGGACTTGCCTGTGGCTGTTCCTCTCCTTTGGCATGCTCTGATCTACAAGTTCCTGAACATCAGGTATTAGGACTCTAAGAGGAGGGGAAAGATGGAGACGGAAAAGAAAACAATCCCTAACAATTACTGCAGAACTATCAGGGTGGGTACATTGTTTATATCAACAAATGAAAGGATTTAACCCCTTCTGTTGTGGACTGCCTGGCAAATTCATCATCAGCAGCATAATGGTTACTTTCATGTGAGAGAAAGTTCAAAATACTGAGATTTTCACTGAGTTTTAACAATAAAGTAATAATTTTACCAGATTTTTTTTAAAGATTGACAATTTTCTACAAAAAAAAATATTCAATATCTTTCTTTTCTTCACCACTTCTACTTCTGGCCAAAACTGTAAAATACCATCTTTTGGGAGAAGGGGGGAAAGGGAAAAATTTAAGATTAGTGTTTCATTGTGTTTTATGGACACTTTTTTAATTTGCAAAGACTTCACAGAAGTATTAGTTGCAATCTGCAAAAATCAGAAGAAACACCCTCTTTCCTTCAAAAAGCTCTTGCTTTTTAGCTGCAAATTAGTTCAGAAATGAGCATAGCACAGGCGTGGTTCCATGATCAAGGGAGTCAATAAAACCTTTTCCTTGGCTTCAGAGGACTTTGGATCATACACTGTGCTTTCTCACTGCAATCAGCCCCTTCTAACACTGTCACAAATCTGTGCTGATTGTAAATACTTGCGATAAGACAATTGCAAAGGTAGCTTAAACATTGTTGATTTCAAACACTGTAAGTGCTAATAGGCTATTCTGCTGACAGTAGCACTGATCGGTATTTCTGGAAACTGCACATAAGAAACTTTTAAGAGTAGTTACAGCTGACTTTCACTCTGAGCTTTGATGTTTATTCACATCTGAACTTCAGACTAAAATTTAGGCAGTGCAAATTCCCATGAACTGAAACCACGCATTCCAAATGCCTTATCAGAGCTCTGGAGAATTGAAATCCCAGAGTCTGACACAGTCAGAATATTGATGTCCTGATTATAATTTGTCATTTATGTCTCTATCATTTTATACCTAACTGTCACATTACCTTCCTTGCATGTCAACTGCCTTCTAAAAGGTGGTTCCTGCTTTGAATCTGTTATAGGAACTTTAACTCTAACATTGCTGTACTCATCTCAACCCTTTTGTGATACAAAGCCAAAAATTTCAGCTTGGCTATTAAATTACCCACCTCTTTCTTTAGGGCCTTACACAAGGTGGATACAGTTCTGGCCCCAATCCAAGGGAAAAAAAAATCCGAGGGGAAAAAAAAATTAAGCTGCTAACTTCAGTTTAGTCTTTTAATTTCCACTATAATCAGTTGAAACCATTAGAAAACAAAGACCCTTGATATAAATAAGAGATTAAATATCTTCTGGAATGTGGTCTAAGTCATGAATACATAAACGTGATGTTAGATCATTTGTACTAGCTCCTACCTCATCTCTCTCCATCTCTGGTTGTCAGGGCATCACACTTACTAAAAAGAATTTGTCAGGCCAGATGCAGGATGTCAAGATCAGCTTTAACTCTAAACAGCTTTGAAATGGCACCAATCCTCCTTTAAGTTATCTTTGATTGGTAAATGTCAGTGTATGTCCATAGGCCATTTGTCACCAGCCCTGAATGACTACAGGACTGTTTATATGAAATATAGCTAGCTACTGGTTATCTGAAAAAGTCAGTTCCCAGTGGGAATGGGACTGTGTGAAGAATAGACCTTATTTAATCCAATTTGGCTTTATAAACTTTGTATCTGGATTAGATCTTCTAGTTGGAAGTAGAAGCATGGCAGTTAGTGAAGATGTGTGGCTGGGTTGATGTGATAAAGCATCATGGGCCATTTGCAGCTTGTGGCTCCCAGTTGTGTGCTAAGTGGGTACCTGCCACGAGGACCTTTGTCCCAGGCCGGGATCTCTCTGTTTGGCTGGATGGTGCCAGGACATTCTCACCAGCCTGGCAGGAAGTGGAAACTACAGCTTTGAAGAAACTGGTTGAATATTCACTTTGAAAGGGCTCTTCTCCAAACCAGAGGAGCAACAAAACACAGGGAAGGGAAAAGGAAAGCTACAGAAACTGCTTCTCTATAGTGACACTTGTTAAACCTTTGGGTTTTCCAAAATAGGGAGGACCCTGTGTTCAGGTATCCATACTTTCCAAGAGCAAAGCATGTTCCTATAAGAAGTGGTTGTACCAAGCTTGGCTTCCTGTCTTTAGAATAAAAAACTGAGTCATACTTCTGAGCGCCATCCTCTGCCACTGAGAAGGCAACAGCAGAAAACAGGACAGATTGGACTGTCTCAGATCACAGCTCCAAATTCACAATCCAGGCTAGCTGGACAGTGAGTAAACAGGGCATAGGGGAACGTGCTTTTAAAACTCAAAGGTATATATAGCACCTGTGCATTGGACAGGTCAAGGTAAGTTGGAGGTACTTAGAAGAAAGATTGGGTCCTATTGTCAATACTTGCTGACTGTTCATTGGAAAGGGCTAGATCCTTTTATGGTAGCAAAGAAGATTGTTAGAACTAGTCTTTTCCATCAGGAAATTAGAGGTCATACTTGTAAGAGATCATGTGGTGATCTAAGCTGTCTTTCACCTCCTTCACCAGAGAGGCTGGGACCCTTGTGTGCACGTCTTCTCCAGCCCAGATGTCTTCAGGCAGCTGGGGCTTCCACAAATCCAGCTGTGCAGAGGAGAAGAAAGAAATGCACAAATCAAGCTCAGTTTTCGAAGTGAGAAAATATATTTAAGATAGGTAGCTGCATATCAATAACTAGAAGTTTTCCTTCAAATTCTCCCCTTAACTATTCTCCAGCCATCTGTTCATGTATGCAGCACAGGCTTAGTATTTCCATTGACTCAGGCACCACTGATAAGGAGCAGCACCTTCACACAGCCGGGCAAGGAAGCTAAATTCTTCCCATAAATTCCTTTGGGTAGTGGAAGGGCAATTCCACCCTACACTAAGGAAAAAAAAAAAAAGGTTATGCAAAACTTTTTCAAGTTTACTTTAACCTTCATGAAAACCTTATGGCTTCAAGCTCCAACAGGGGAGATTCAGACTGAACATTAGGAAAGAATTTTTCACAGAAAGAGTGGTCGGGCATTGGAATAGGATGCCCAGGGAGGTGGTTGAGTCACCATCCCTGGATGTGTTTAAGAGACGGTTAGATGTGGTGTTGGGGGATATGGTGTAGGGCAGAACTTTGTAGAGTAGGGTAGATGGTTGGACTCGATGATCCCAAGGGTCTCTTCCAACCTAGACAATTCTATGATTTGTTTTACAGATCATAAAACAGATTCTATGAATCTGTTTTACAGATCATAAAGCAGATTCTATGAATCTGTTTTACAGCCCAAGACCCCACTCTGCTTTTTGGGCACACGTGGTTATCCTTACTCACCAGTAAAGTGCTGCAAAGATGCTGAAGATGCTGGACTTGCTGAAATGTTTCTGGCACAATATGAAAAACCTGATCCCTGGAAATTCAGCAGAGAAATAAGATCAGTTTTAATGTCTGTTAAAGTATCCACAATTTCATAAGTCAAAAGGAGATACTTTGTTATGCAGAATGAAGACAGAGCGTGTAACTGAGTGCTGTTCCAACAAAAGCATATCTGAATGATGAATTCCTGGAATGTTTTAGCTGCAAGCAGAACAAAACAATGTGGGTTTTCTGTTGCTAGAGCATTAGGTTAACTCTGCTTCCTTGCCAGTGGCAATTCTTTATTCACCATACCAGCTTCACTGAAGCCAACTGCTTGCATGAGCCCTGGTGTGTGATTCTGCCTTGGCAGGACCAAGGCCAAAACAAGATCATTGGTAATATATAATAAAATATTTATTTGATAAGAGTCACTTTTTTTTTTCCTCCTGTTTGGTAATTATTCAATTATTCCAGATAGACTTGGTGTTTTTCTGATTTACTTGAGCATGCAAAAACATTAGATAGTCATGATCAATGAACTCTGCTAGAAGCTTGAGATGTTCCCAAACTGCTTGCCATGAAAACAGCCAATTTATTCCACAAATAGTGAATAGTGTGGTCTCCAGAACTGCATATTCTTAATCAATTTGCACGAAACAAATGCTTGGAAATGCAGAAAAAGCAAATCTGTATGTTCTATTAAAAAAACCCTTTGTAATTATTTTTCTGATTCTTTTTTAGTGTTCATTCAGATCGGTTTTCCAGAATTGATAGCAAGTGTGACATCTCTAATGAAAGGGTTTCATAATGAGGAGTGGATTTTGATGACTACATTATATTACTCAAAGGTGAGATAGCAGTTATGCACTACTCGTGACAGAATGGGGAACCTTAGAAATACTTGTATTTGTTAGTAAGCAATAACCACTGCTTCACAGTCTCCTTTAATGGCTTTAATGGGCCTTTACAAGACTAGTACAAAAAAAGAACATTTTACATTTTAAAGCTTTTGTAACAGAAATTCCTGTTTCAAAGGCCTTGTATGGTGAATCATTATGGTCATCAATATAATATGCTCTCATCATCTGAATTGCAACTGCTATCATTTGTGCTTCCATACACAAATGTACAATTATCAGCTTAATATACATGCAAATAGAATTCACTATTCATCCACATTATTCACTGAAAAATAGGAGGATTTGCGTGTTTGGTTTTTTGGGTTTTTTTACATTTCTCTTGAAAATATCACCTTTGCTGATAGAGAAATGTAGAACTTCATAGTTAAAATGGGCTGTTTACTACTGGTTCAGGAGACGCTGTTAGCATATAGCACCCTTATCTATGGGGCAAAATGATTACATTTGCATTGCTAACAATTTGCTACAACAGCCATGATATCTTTGTAATAGAACCTTGTAGATGCAGGATAAACATCTTTGCTAGGAGAATAAACATCTCAGCTGCAGTTCAGAGTTTATTCTCTCTAAATGCCTGGGCTTGCTTTGCTTTTTGTCTGTCAGGAAGGGAAACAATATCCTGTAATATCTTTCTATCCTCATTGACATTATGTCTTAATTACACCAAATGAAAGAAATGCCAGACAGTCAGATTGCTGCCAGATGGCCAGCTCTTATTTACTGATAAACCTTTTACAATAGCCAGTGTGGAGACAAATCATTTTTAATAGTAAACTAAGATTAGAAAGCACACACTCATTTATGATTATGGACTAGGATTCTCAGTGGAGAAGTGCAAAGTCAGCCCATGTGACCACACGTGAACAGCAGTTTTTTAAATGCTATAGTTAAGGTTTCTTACCAAATTAAAGGACTTTTCTCAGCAGAAGCTGTGTTTCCTTGAATGCTCACAAATCAGATATTTCATTTAAGTTGTTGAACAGAGCAAATGACAATGAAAATGGGCTTTACTAGTCATTTCATCTTTGTGTAGGTGCTGCCCACCCAAAGTCACACTGACCATTCTATTGTGTTTTTAAATCCCATGCGCATACTCAACAGGTTCAGTCCTGGACAGCAATTAGAAAGAAAAGTGAACACTACATTACCGATGGTCTGTTGAATTCTGTCCAGTGAAATTGATATGCTCTGACTGAGTCCCTGATACAAATCTAAAGACTAAATATTACCCAAGTGAAAGAATACATTTTAAAGAGAGAAGTGGTGACTCTGTATGCTCTGCCAGGAGTTTTCCTTGGTTTTCTCTCCTTTTTAAAACTATATTCAGGGGATATAATTAGTCTAGAGGCATTCAGCACGGGGCTGCTTCTCTGTTTAGTTTAGAAAATTCCATGTATAAAGTTATATGTGGATAGCTGGCCTCCACACTGTACTCATGCCCTTCCTGCAAATCCCAGATGCTGTAAAGGCAGAGTGACCTATCATCCCTTGTAAAGTTGAGGGTGCATGAAACAAAATAGTTTAGATAGGCAAACAGCATGATTTTATATCACTTATTTTCTTACGAAGCATAATTGAGAATGGAGAATACAGAAAAACTAGACATTTCATACTTTTCAAAAACGTTAATCAGTAATAAAAAAATGTGATAGTCTCATTTTCTGAACACCTTGGGGTGATGATTGTCTGGACCAACTCTATTAGCTTTTTTTTGGTTATTTCTACAGATTTCCAACAGGGGTTCAGTATCTGGGCTGCTTTTTGAGACACAATCTTTTTCACATAACCTCAGCTGACTTTTATTAATGGGTATAATTTTGCTCAGTCACCCTCACCCCCCACTTTATCCTCAGAAAAGGCATTTTATTCCACAGCATCTGATTTCAAAGTTCATTATGAAAGAGGCTAAGACAAATGAATTTCAGCTAATGGAAGCAGAGCATCCTGAGGTCCATCTCAGGGGCATTCTGTGTCTCCTATGGCTGCAGACATATCTTTGTTGGCTTGGATTTGGTTCACTCTTTCTTCATTTCCCATCTTTATATTTTATTTCCAAATCTTACAAAGCTTACAGCTTAGTAACCCTATCTCCAGGTTTTCAGTTCATAATTGTTATTATTATTCTTACACAGTTCCTGGGAATTTCACCGCATGCACAATTCTTCATGATACCCCATTTACACTCACCTGTCATACTGCAATTTCAGGCTGAGTTTTCCAGGAATAAGCATCCCCAGAGAAAAGGTGATCCCAAGAAAAAGCCACATCTTTGTGCAAAGAACCCAGCCCCAACCGTGCAGGACTAGAGAGGAGGAGGATAGATCTGGACCAAACACTTTATTTGTACAATTATAATATATAACCAGACTTATCCTGGAAGGGAACCTGCCCTTGTTGAATCATTAACTTAACTTTTAAATATTTCTACTTTTTCTTAATTCTTCAAGCTCTCTGTTCCACACCCCAAAACACGAGCACGTACAGATAGTAATATTCTCACGGAAGTACTTCTTCCAAGAAGATTTTTCTATATGACACCTTCAAATCTTTGAAAAAGTTATGTGACAGAGTTCATAGTCATTGGAGAAAATGTTACCTGCAAGGTCCATGGCAACTAGTGAAGATTAGCTTATAAGAATCATAGGGAAGGGAAGAACAAGAGAAAACTGTTAAAACAATCTCCATCCTTGCTCTCTTCCTTCCTGTGTTTATGTCTTTGTGGAGCACTTCTTTGACCTCTTAACTGCAATTCTGTCATTTGCCTAGCCAAAAAGAGGACATGAAAGAAAAAAACAACATTCCTGTAACAGGGAAAGGCTGGGACATCAGAGTCTCATCTAAACCACTTTCAGTTGGACCAGATCAGTCTCTGGCCACAGACTATCAACATTACACTGTCATAAAGAGTGTTTTTTTTATATACTCAAAACAGAGGGCTGGTTACTATCTGAAATATTTAATTTCTTGCTTAGTTCATATATCAAGAGTAAACAGTTGAATTTCTTCCTTAATAGACTACAGTTAGACATACAGCACAGTTGTTCAGAAATAGTTTCCCTCAGCTTCTCTCTTAGATTAAAGCTATCCCAAAGTGATTTAATGCACAAAACTGCATGGATTTTGGGTAAAGAGAGTCCACTAAGTCAGTTTGTTTGTGTACACATGCAATGGACATTACCTGTAATTATGGTATCTTTGTAAATCTTTCTCTGCAAAGTATGAAGTCTTCTGGCATTACTACCAAGACTGTCATCAAGGAAACAGGCAGAAGAACTGTCCCAGTATAAAAGAGGTCCAGCTTAACTCAAAAGTGTGTTCTCACAAAACCAGGCTGCATGCAAGAGAAGAATATGTTCTTCTTCATAGATCACACCAGACCCTTCCCATTTTATTGCCACATGCTATAATCTGCTCAACAGCCTGAACCTGAAAATTATGGATATTTCCCTCCATGTAGATATCCAGCCACAGTGACTTCCAGAAGAGCTGAAGGAAGTCCAGTTTACAGGATTAGAGGCAGCTCCATTTGTGAGGAATCAGAAAAACAAACTCATGTTGGAAGATCATATTCCATATTGACACACAGGACATCTGTTCAGATAACCTTTGCTTTTGATTCCTTTGTCTCCACCACTGCTATGAGGTGAACTAATGTTTTGAAGTCTTCTGCAATGTTGTCTGTGCCCTTTTACGAGAGCTGGCTTTGAACTGGAGTTCAATCCCTTGACAGGGACAAGAAAATGGGGGCATAGAGGAAAAAAACAAAAAGCTTCATTCTTTTTTTTTCTCTTGAAAAATGATGTGCACAAATGAAGCAAATCATGATATGCACTAAAATTCAACTCCAGCCCAAAGCTTACACCTCCACACTGAAAGCAGAAACTGTTTATTATGTGGTGAAAACATTACTCCTATGATGTCAAACAGTAATGAAGATAGATAGGGTCATTTTTCTTAATGGGCATAGGATTCAGAAGCAATGTCAGTTGCTTGCTAGGTCTTTGATTCCAATTGCTTTGAAGTCTAGTTGATTTTAATGGGCTTTAGATTAAAGTCCTGTGCAAATAATCATGGACATTTCTCACTGATTTGAAAAATGGACTTGTGTTGGGATTTCAGCAGAAGATTTGTTCATAAAAGACAATACTTAAGTATGTACTTAACGTTCAGCCTGCAAGCAGCACTGCTGAATTCAGAATAAAAGCCATTAGAGACATTTTTCTGCCACCAGTGCAAAAATATCTTGGGACGAACAGTTAACTTCAACAAGCCTATTGCCCTCTTGGGCATAAATAATGTCTCTCTCAGTAATAAACTCTGTTCTTTGGTCAGGTTCTTACTGGCAGCTGCTTATCTTTCTAGCAAATGTGGAAGGCAGCTTAATCCATTTATTCCCTCCTTGAAAACTGTGCAAAAAGGCATGGGACATTCTGGGGAGAGGAAAGGTTGTAAACATATGGCACAAACATGCCGTATGAAACCATGCAGTGTCCTTTCTTCCAAACAAGTTTACTTTGCAGTTCTTCCACACACTCTTCTTAGAATTTCAGGGCAGTTTTTTAGCATCAGTTTAGCCTCTCAACTGCCCTGTGAGACAAGCAAATATTATTTCTGCTACTTAAAAGATTAAGAAAAAAGGGGAAAAAGTGACTCCCAAGGTGACATAGGAACACTGCTGCACAGCCAGGAATAGAATTCAGATCTCCTGACTCTCTGTCTGGTGCTTCCTTAAATATATGACCATCTGCTCTCCTGCTGGAAGTATAGATACTATATGCTGACTCCAACAAGCTGGCTGCTAAGCCTGTTAGTTTATCCTCTTTTTATCCCATACTGATATCATCTCAAGCTAAGCTTTTGGCCTGGAGTCAAAGTGACTTCCAGTGTTTGAATGATTCGACCTGCTTGTTATTGTTTTAACCTTGCACCACACATATGCTTAGCTATTTGTGACTTATCTGCATACAGTCTGTGTAGCAACAGCCGCAAGCTAGAACTGTTTTGTTTAAAGATTCCATAATGAAGCATACCACATGTTTTAAACAACTATCATATAGCGGTGAGTTTGGTCCTGGTAGCTGCTTGCACCCAAATTTCCTACTGAGCTGCATGTAACTTTCAAGAACAAAGAGCTTATTAGAAAGACAAAAAACTTACACACTTGTGTGTCTCCACAAACACATCACGTTAAGCTCTCCCAGTTCCACAGCTAAATCCTTCACTGAGTCCATCTGAACTAAAAACCAAACTAGAACTAGATGGAATTCAACATGATCAACACTTTTTTAAAATCATCACCTTGATTCTGAGAAAATCATTCTCCAGTAAATCTCCTTCTCTTATTGCTGCAGAAAACTCACGGTATGTGTTCAAGGCAGAATCATCATTCAGTAGGATCAATGCAGTAGCATGCTGACTAATATGCCTTAAATCCTAGTCTTCTGCTCCACTGAAGAAGGGGGTTTGTGTATAATTCAGCTGTTTTACTAAAATATCCTCTGGTTATCACTGTAGCTTTACTTGGAGGAAGCACACAATGAATTTACAGTTCTGTCTCCCATTGATTTGTCATAGGACATAGCTTATTCTATAGGTATTGTCTTTTTCTATAAGTACTAAAAGACATTTCTGTCTTTCTGAGCAATGTTCAAAATACTCCAATTCGTTCTACAATATTAAGTATATAGTCTTAATTCTGTAGCATATGAATATTTAGTGGTATGTTGTGTGGTCTGCAATGTGAATCATTGTTCCCCTCAGTATGCCAAATCTTCAGCTTTCACAGCTTTGGTAGAGAAAGTTTTTTCCAAAATTCTCTGGACTCCAGAGTTGTGGTTTGACAGTGCTAACTGTTCTCAAGTCTCATTAGCTCCATCAACAATCCTAGCATAAGTGGGAATATAACAAAAGCTATGCTGAGTTACAACAATTCTCTTCTAGAGTCATCTTGCTGAGTTTTCCTCTCTCTTTCTCCAAGTTTACATTGGAAACACCCCATTAACCTTACATTTGGGATTTAAAATACTCTTAAACCAGAAGGAGTTTCAGCCAAATACACTAGATTAGAATGACATTACTATCAAACCTTAAAATTAGTTCCATTAAGCCAACCTTAAGTGTCCTGCAGGTCATCAAGTGACATAGGATACTTAAGCTTTGGCTTAGTGGAACTAATTTGATGATTGGTACATGATGGAATATTGCGTCCAGCTCTGGAGCCCCCAACATAGGAAAGACATGGACCTGTTGGAGTGGGTCCAGAGAAGGGCCACGAAGATGATTGCAGGGTTGGAGCACCTCTCTTATGAAGACAGGCTGAGAGAGTTGGGGTTGGTCAGCCTGCAGAAGAGAAGACTCTGGGAAGACCTTACAGCAGCTTTCCAGTATCTGAAGGGCACCTGCAAGAAAGCTGGAGAAGGACTTTTTACAAGGGCATGTAGTAATAGGACGAGGGGGAATGGCTTCAAACTGGAAGAGGGGAGATTTAGAACAGATATTAGGAAGAAATTTTTCACTCTGAGGATGGTGAGGCACTGGAACAAGTTGCCCAGAGAAGTTGTGAAGGCCCCATCCCAGGAAGCGTTCAAGGTGAGGTTGAATGGGTCTTTGAGCAACCTGGTCTGGTGGGAGGTGTCCCTGCCCATGGCAGGTCTCTTCCAACCTAAACCATTCTATGATTCTATGATCTAGTAATTTCAAGAGATACATATTTACAGATACTTTCAAAGATTACTCCATAGTTTTTACAGCATTTATACATATGCATAGTCACATATTTTGCGCCAAAACTGGGAATACCAGTGTGTTGTGTCAGTGTGGGAAATAACACCAGCGTTTTCTCCACAAGTCCCATGATGCAGTTTTTAGGCAGCTTTGTTATCAGAGAGGAGCTTCAAGTACAGGTTTGGTAAGCAGTTCCTTATGGAAGTGGGCTGAAGCAGGCTGACAAAGTCTGTATTGGTTTAATTAGGCTGGCAGAGTATCTTCCTCAGACACCATTTTCTTTAACAAGAAAGGAGGACGTTATTAATGAATTGTCTTTCCTTAATAACAGGTGGCCCGGGTGATTATTTTTCCTTCATCCTTTAGACAGCAAAAAGTCACTGCTAAGGAACCTTGAGCTGGTCCTTTAACATACAATCCGAGTTCAAGATGATATTCACCACCTGTTACTAAAAGGTAACAAACACTATTGGTTCAGTTCTAGGAGTTAAAGGTGATCACCTTTATGATGAGTTGTGCACAAAATCCTGCAGTCATTATGTAAATACAATTCCTATGGGAAATTTGTCTGCATAAGGATTGCGCAATTTAACTTAAAAAATTACTAGTAGTATATTTCAGGCGCAATGGTAAATTGCTGAACCCAAAGTCCACACATACAAGCTGGCTGCAAAATATTACCCTTGTAGTTTGATCAAAGGAAAGTTTCAATTTGCTGACAGTTTTTAACGTGCCTGAATCCACTGTCAGAAAGACCAGTTAGATTTTCTCTCTCCCATTCTCCAGTCCTGAAAACTTTCCCTCATAAAAATACCTTCTGATGACATGATTAGAACTTAAGATTTCAAAGGTATTGCTCTGGGGGATAAGGATTTTGAGAAGTGCTTGATCTTATATTGGTCTTCTGAGTGGGCAAGAATTAAGCAAGAATCCTTGACTTTGGGAAGAAACAAAACTTCTTTTAAACCTTTAGCTGTCAAAGCAATATGTTGTTTGTTTTTTTATTAGGCTTTTTTAAAGAGATATCACATAACATTAAAAGCCTATCTTGTATTTTTAAATAAAATAATTACCTTTGTAAGAAAATAAACTGGTATTAGTTTGTTGCTGCTAGCAGAACTCTAAAGGACAGTACATAAGTCTGTATTACTGCTTAATGGTTAAAAACCGAGCTTACTGCACCGTATTCTAGAATAACCAACATTACTTTTAATGAGTTCTATTACAAGCACTAAAATACTTCATGATTAGATGTGAATATGCTTGCATATGATTTCTTAGACCCAAACAATATACACTATATTCCTTTTAACTTAAGTAATTAGCTTTTGCAGCTATAAAACTTGTTCATATTAACCTTTGGCCTCCGTTCTATCAACAACGATACACATACTTAGCTTTCTGTTTAATACCAGCACCGCTGAGCATAACAGCATTGCTTGCATGCATGCAGTTATGTATGTATGTCCATGCAAGGTAAGTAATACTCCTAACCCCTCAACTAGCATGAGGATCTGTTAGAAATTGTTATGATGTCCTTGAGGAATCTCAGTGATTTAATGAAACCAATAGTACCTGACAGAATATCTCAAAGCGGATCTCGTCTGAACCAAACAAGTCCATTCTATGTAACTGACACTCAATAGAATTTCTGGTGTATTTTTGAAAATGAACCTTAAAGAATTTATAAGCTGGGTTTGAAGTGGGCTGTGTATGTATGGGTATGACATGCAGTAGAAACAGCTTGTATTTTGGTGTCTCATTTTGTAAAAAATCTTTGCTGCTAATAGTATCTGGGGAAGGGACTGGGTAGTGTAACTTTGCAGTGCTTGTTGTGACAGGGCTGGGTAGGTTTGCAGTAAAGCTATTGACATGGCTTGCATTGGTCACAAGTTTTGGGATTCTTCAGTGAAGGGAGCTGTTTCTTTTACAGTTAGCCAAGGCTTTCTCCACTCTCATGGCTGAACTGTTACTACTCTTTGCACAAGGAATGGATCTGAAACATCAGCCAGGTCTGCCTGGGAGAACCTACAAAGTCAAACAACTCAACATGGGGACATTCCCATTATACAGATGGGGAATGCAGACACCTGGCTGTGCTGAGGCTGTGCCCCTGCTACCAAGCAGAGTATTCCTTTGAGTCATAGCGCTACCGAGATGGGTGCGAACACCAGGACTCTGGATGGGCCACAGGGACCTCCTGAGAGACTTGCCCATGAGCAGACAGATAAGTGGTGGCAAGCAGGGAGCTGAACACAGATTCCCTGTGTCTCTGTCTAATGCCTTAGTGTCAGATCATTTTATCCTCTGTTCAGAGAGAGTGGTTTTCATACCTTCTTTCTTCTCTTTTTTCCCCTTCAAATACTGAGTTATTAGATTCAGCAAATGAATATCAAACCTACCACCAGCAGTGGAAAGTTTGGAAAGTTCTCTTTTTATTCTGCATCAGCAGAAATCAAACCAACCTTCGTCCTCAGTACTACCTTTTGGGGGGAGTACTGCCTACTGAGAAGGAAGTCTTCTTGCTGACATCAGCAAAGCATTCAACGTTCTGTACTTTTCCTTGAGCATAGACTGATTGAGAGCAAATCTCCAAACACACATACACACATGGTTGTTTTTTTCTTGCTTAACTTTTCAGATGCTCATAATTTTCCATACATTCATACAGAAGTGACCCAGCCTGAAGATTAATTTAGAAGATGATGTGTCCCTGGGACAAAGAGTTCCTTGGCAAAATGCAGCATATTCTAAAAGATCAGACACAAATGCATCAGCAGCCTTTACCCTCTTCTTGCTTCATACACCACAGAGTACAAAGGATTTAGGTTGCCTTTGTATTTTCTGGAGAATTCCTTGTGTCAAGGAACTATCTGTTGTTCTGCTAAAGCTGATATCTAACTGCTGAGCAGCACAAAGGGCAAGTAACAACCCAGTATTGGTCTTCAATATGTATATTTTAAAAGATTAGTCTTTTATTATGTGACTGACATTTCAAATGTGGGCTCCGTGCTTGGTCTCTCCTCCCTCCCTAGCTATTGTGTGCAATAACATTTTAACATACAAATGTATAATCTCCTCCACAACAAGCCACTGTATATTTCCTGAATCTCATCTCATCTGTGTCAGTACACATCAAGACTTCAGTGACAACTCTCACCATTTCCACCAGCCTCTATGCAGTCAGAGGCTGATTCACCAGCTGTTCCTTACTGCAGAAGGGGAAAATAGGCTCACATAACAGTTCAAGTTTTCTTCTTTGAAGTAGTAGAACCACAGCCTCAGCTGGTGTATATTGCTATAATGTGCCCTGACTTTAATTTAAACCAGGTGATGGGCCCCTCCTCCTTTTCCCACACTCCCCACACACTTCCCCACCTTTCTAAAGGGTGGTCAAGTACAGATGACATCTTATGCACAGCGGAATCTGTATGATGAAAATTAAACAGGCAAATAAAGAAAACTTAGCAAGTGCCCTTTGTAGATTGAACTGACAAGACCTAAACTATGGCACATACTCAGGAACGACAGTGTTCAGTAAACAGTCTCTGTCTGGAGATACGGATAGAGTCCCTTACCTATAGCAGTGAAAACAAATTCTCCTGTTTATAAAAATTTGAATCTTGCTACAAAAAGCAAGAGCGTATCTGGGTTTTGATGGGTGTCATAGAATCATAGAACGGTTTAGGTTGGAAAGGACCTTGAAGATCATCAAGTTCCAACCCCCCTGCCATGGGCAGGGACACCTCCAACTAGACCAGGTTGCCCAAGGCCATGTCCAGCCTGGCCTGGAACACCTCCAGGGATGGGGCCTCAACAACCTCTCTGGGCAACCTGTTCCAGTGCCTTACCACCCTTAAAGTGAAAAACTTCTTCTTAATGTTTAATCTAAACCTGCCCTCTTCCAGTTTATAGCCATTCCCCCTTGTCCTGTCACTACATGCCCTAGTAAAAAGTCCTTCCCCAGCTCTCCTGTAGGCCCCCTTTAGGTACTGGAAGGCTGCAATAAGATCTCTCCAGAGCCTTCTCTTCTCCAGGCTGAACAGCTCCAAGTCTCTCAGCCTCTCCTCATAGGAGAGGTGCTCCAGCCCTCGGATCATCCTCGTGGCTCTCTTCTGGACATGCTCCAGCAGGTCCATGACTTTCTTATGTTGGGGACTCCAGAGCTGGATGCAGTACTCCAGGTGGGGTCTCACCAGAGTGGAGTAGAGGGGCAGAATCACCTGCCTTGACCTGCTGGCCACACTTCTGATGCAGCCCAGGATGCAGTTGGCAATGGCAACAATGTTACTGGAGTATAGCGTAGGAGCATTTTCAGAGAGGATAAAACAAGCAGCTCACTGGTATTCTGTGGACACAAGGACTTTTGCTGCAGACTCAAAGTCCAGTTCTCCTTCTTCTTGTTCATGGGTGACTATTTTCAGTTGCCACCACATTCATACTTTCACTTTATACTGCAGTTGTCCAGAAATAACAAAAAAAGGGAAAAACCTGCTACAACCAGAAGGACAGATCTTAAACATGGTTTGGAGTTCCATTATATTTGCATCACTTATAAAAGAACAATGCAGAGCTACTAAAACCACTACAGTTACTAACAAAGAACAAAACCACAGGATTACATGTTCAGTAAAATCTATGCTTAAGTACCATAATTGCTTTAAAAGAGTGTATGTAGAGAACAACTGATAACCATGGCTCTGGTTTTGTTCTGAAATAACTAACTTCACCACATTTTGCCTAGGAGTGAATGCTCCACCTTTTTTTTTTTTTTTGAGATCTACAAAACACCTGCAATTCTTTTTTAATTCAGATATTCTATTGTCAGTAAAGAGGTATTGAAACTGGAACCTCATTCATGCAATCTTATGTGCTCTGAGATTTGTGTTCAAAGAGACTACCTTAACATTAACAAATGGCAATATAAAATAACACCTACTGCAATGGCCAGGGGAAAAAAAAAAAAAAACACCACCAAAAAACCCCTACATTAGTATTTTTTTAATTTTAGCAATTGACCAGAGCTGCATCTCTAGGTCTCTGCATACAAAGCATTATTCCATCTCTTGCCTATGCAGAAACAGTTGCAATACCTGAGAAACAGACTTTCATTTTCTAATTCCAAGCTCCAGTTTGTTTAGATTTTGATTTCTTAACAAAAGTCACACTCTTACAATGTACTTAATCAAACTCTTACAATGTACTTTTAGTTCCTCTTTACCAGGCACTTTTGAACATCTAGGCCAATTTGAGAGCAAGGTGGAAGTTTTAAAGAGAGTTCCTGGATGTTTCTTGTAAATGAGTGGCTGGAATACTTCTCACGCTGAGGAGGCTGGAGTTGGGGCTCAAATACGTTTTTAGACATAAGTAAATCCAAGCAGGAGAGAACTACAAGTCATCAGGCTCTGCAAATCCAGCTGCTTATGGAAACAATTTGGTTTTGCACACACTCGCTATTCTCATTCTGCATTACTTCACAAACTTTGTTTCATTTTTGCTCAGATGGTACTAGTTTATTTTCTGTTCATGTAAGAGCCTTCTTGAACCTTGCAGCCCACATCTTCTGCCTTCCTGTTTCTTGCTCTCATTTTAGATATGTTCACACATCCTGCAATGCTTAACATCATCCTTGGGCCAGTGAAGTTTGCTATTTAACTTACATTTGTAAATCCTTCTCAAAATGTTTCCTTATTGATTGTGTGATATATGACAATAATCTGAGCGTGTCACCCTTTTGTATGTGGATATCCTTCAGGTGACCTGGAGAATCGAAAGGATGGACAGTATAAGCATTATTCTGAGGGAAATATTTACCAGATAAGCCAGCTTTATCATGGCATTGTACTGTTTTGTAAGAAGATAAGATTTATGAGTCAAAAAATGTCTAACAGCAAGTAGCATGAAAAAACAGGGATCATAAAAGGCACTATCTATTTCTTTGAGATTAGCAGGACAAATACTTAAGTCCAGTATTTCACAGCTCAGAATGAAGGAAAGATTTGTACGGATCTACTTTTCACATGTCTTTGTGGCCCAGGAATAAAATATGCTCCCTTCATACAAGAAACTTGTCAAATATAAGGTTGCTCTGTGCAGCTGAGTCCACTGTCTTTAAGTCATAGCTATGTACGTAATTACTCTAAGCCCTGTACTTAATCCTCTTTAACAAGCCTTCAATTCATTGAAGATCCTTCCCTCCCTCAGCAATTTAGTTTACTTAATAAATTACCTATTTTCACTTTACACGGGGTTGAGAACCTTGGCCTTGCTACAGATTGGATACACCCTTGAAATACCTTTAGTGAGTCAAAACACCACAGCAAATATCTGGGTTCCATCCATTAGCAAGATACACCCATGGGCTGTACGAAATAAAGCCATATTCAACTTCCTGGTTCCTCACTCCTTGTTCAGAAGAAATTTCCAGCCACTACACTTGCAAACTGTTCCAAGCACGAATAAAGGTTAGAAATACATGTTCCTGTGTCTGCAGGCAGGCTGTGAAAATGGTAGAGAAAGGTGCAGCTTGCATCTCCTGTTAGCCTCACTGGCAGGTCAGCTAAAAACATCTGTTTAGTGTCTGTTTTGCTTAAAAAAGGGGATTTTGCACCTTTTGCACCGAGTGATCTGTGCAGTGACAAAACCCACAATTACAGGAGCAAAATAATTATTGCTGATCTTCATTGTGAGTCTCCCACTAATTTTAATAAGCATGATTCAGAACAGAGAGGAGAATGGTATTCTAAACACAGATTATAATGCACAAAACAGGGGATTAGATCTCCCTTACTACATGAATTGGACACCTGAGAAACCTGGGTTTATTTCAGACATTGCAGCAGAGCTTTTTAGCAGATGTAAAGATTCAGGAAACCCACACCTTTGAAGTCTCTCTGACAGCACCTACCTACTGCTTGGAACTATGAATCAGTGTAGATGACAGTAATGACTTAAATTAGAGGTAGCATAAAGCAAGATATTTTAATAAGCAAGGTGGTAATTGTGGCAGACTACTACACTTCCATCCTGCTTGTGTAAGTTTCGACCTACTCGTAAGGTGTTTTAAAAAAGAAGCAAACGGTGGTGATCAGCTAATTTAATGTAATGTGCTATGCCATTTTTTGCCCACTGGTGGCTAATTCTGTCCAGGCTGCTGGTACCCAAGAAGCCAGTATACTTCCCTGCCTGGTGTTTGGTCTCTGAAGAGATGGGAATTACGTACCTGCTACCAAGGACCCGACTGAAAAGCTCAAAGCAGAGGAAGCAGTTTCTCAGCTCAGGAGAGAGCAGCAGCTGACACTGCATTAGCTTGGTTTGTAGGGCTTCAGCTTTGAACAGCACCAAATGCACCACCCCGCTCTCCAGTACAGAGTATTTCAGACCTCATCCAGCACAGACTGGGACCATGAGTCAGTCGGCCAGCTCAGAACATCAGAATGGCCCTGGCCAGTCTGCTTCATGGATGAATTTGTACAGACAATGCTTTCCTAAAGTAGTAGATCCAAAAAGGAGGCATAACAAACTTCTCATCAAGTCAAGCAGATGAACTCTGTTCTGGTTGTCAAGTTTTACAATTGCATCAAATCTGTTTTTCTGCACGTGCTGCATTTCAGAGACTGAAATGCTGAACAGCTCGCTCTGCTTTTTATGCCAGACTGCTGTGACACTTGTTTTGCTGCAGTTTCCTTCATAAATGTGCACCATATTCTTTCTGCGTGTTCTGCAAGAAGTTGGGCAGTGAATTTTTTTTAAGCACATTGTTTCTTTTCACCTTATCTCATCACTGTAATGCCTTTCTTCTCTCATCTTTGTAACACCTTAACCATGTGTCCACGCCACTCCAGAAAGACAAAGAACATGGTGCTTATGAAGCAAGTGAAGCAAGGGCACCACCGTTAGGTAGCACACGGTCACTGTAGAAAGTATTGCTGGTTCCCTTGGAGCCGACTGGGCTGTGGCTACAATAGAGCAAAATTATGACTGAAGATCTGATTACACCGCTGAAATAAGCAAGCTGTTGTTGGCAAATGTATGTATTTTGAGCATTCCAATGCTCTTACTAAGTACTTCAGCAACTCCAGCACAAGAAATGGATTTTACCAGTAAATGTTAGCAAGAACAGAAAAGATGTACCAGTTTTCTGTGCTCCTTCATTCAGCTCAAAGGCCCAAAGCTGCTTTGAACTTCTGAGACTCTGCCAACATAATCAATTCCACCCCTACATAACAGGCCACTGGAGATGCATCGCCTTATGTAATGAACAAATCTGAGTATTGCAACACCTCATTAAATAGTTGTGGAGACACTAATAGCAGAAATAGAGAGCAGGAGTCAGTTTATAAAGACATGCCAGACCTGTGTTCCCGTAGCGAGATGTCTCAAAATCTATTACAGTAGCAGTGAAACAAAAGGTTCAAAAGAAAAAGCATACAGCTAACAGAATCATTATCGGCCTGAACTTCCAAAAACCGGGTGAGATTAATTTCTTCAGAAACTTTTCATGTAACTTTGGATCTTTTAATATACCTCTCAGGCTGAGTTATTTACTGCTTTACCATCCATAGTTATGCATAAAGAACACAGGGGATGGTGAGGGTGGGATGTTGGGGGGAAACCTTCTAGAGCGTATTTGCAGGCCAGGTTCCAACAGCACTTGAAGTAGTCATTTCCTTTCCCTGACCCAGCTCAAGAGAGAAATTTGACTTGGGGCATGAGGGAGGGGAAGCAAAGTGAGGATAAAATGAAGACATTTCAACAGCAATTGATGTCAGGATGCTTTTTGGATTAATTATGTAGTTCCTTTCACTAAAGAAAACCTATTCCCACTTCACAAAAAAAACCCAAACCACTATCAGCAGACGTTGTTCACTTCACAAACTTTTCTCAATCTGTAATGCTTTGGAGTAGCCAGTTCTATATAAAACTGCTTATCCCTTCCCTTAAAACCTTACATTAATTACACAGGAAAGATATCAGGATTGTTAGTTTATTTTAATTATTATCCTGCAAAGTCACTTCAGAAAAAGGCAAAGAATTTTCTGAATAAATTTTTCCTTTCAAAAACTCAACTGCATCTTCATTTGTCATTTCCTGAAACTTCTTGTTCAGGACCTGGAAGAAAGGAAAAGCCAAGGGTACATTAGTTCTATTGTCTAGCAAACTACCCTGTCCCACAAACCAAACACTCGGTGATGGGAAGGCCCCAGGGAGTAGCTGTATTTTGAAAACAATTTGACTTCTATCATTCATTCCATAAAAATAAGGGAAATGAGCCAAAGTCACATAGGTTTCTTAGGTACAAAGCAATTCAGTGGCTTTATTTTTTTTCTGAACTATGTTTGTGTTTATTTCGCTGATAATGATAAGTGATAGCTTGTCTTTTAGAGTCCTTCTTGTCCTTCCTCCCTAGTGACACCACCACTACCTTCTAAGTAGAGATGATGTACAATTACCACTCTGGAGAAGGCTCACCATTCCCTACAGGGCCTGTTCTACCAAATAAACACATTCATCACTGTGCTGATAACAGGATTGAAACAGAGAGAATAACAGACTCTTCTTACCAGAATCACATGATAGCCCAGTTTATTTAGATGCCGTGTCTTCATTGCCAGCTTCCCTTGGGGGTGTGTTGTACCCACACAGAAGGCAGACAGAGGAACAAAGAGAAAAGCCAATCTACAACCAAGAAGAGTAAGGAAGACTCCATTGTACAAATGCAGAATAAACATTTTTAAGACAATGATTCAACTATGTCCTTTAACACTGCAGAATATATAGCTGCCTTTCTGCCAGGCAAAAATATCAGGACTGCACAAATTTCATTATCCTTTTCCTTCCCCAGACTTAAGCAATTTAGATCCTCTTTTCTTCTGTGAGCTTCACACAAGTACCAGCACCTACTCAAACACCTAGAGCAGAATTAAGTCCTTAGATCTCAACTTCTCCCCCAATGAGCAGGAAATAGATCATTCAGAATTATACATTCTTTTGACAGTTTGTGAATTTACTTTGAACCTCTGCTAATATTCAGAATCAGTTACTTCCTGCCGTAAAAACCTACTTGGGAGTGTGAGGAAAGCTGAATGCCTTGGAAGCCTGACAGTGAGTTTCTGTTACACAACTCACTCACTCTCCTTTTCCCAAAAAGCAAACTATCCAAAATACATTGCTGTGCAGCAAACCAGCACACAAATGTTAAGTATTACCCAATTCTACTTAAGCATTACTTAAATGATATATGTCCCACTTCAGTTACTCAGAGGTCATTCTTCTACACAAGATTAAATTAATCACCTAAAATGTGGATATGATGATCCTTTTTATTCAAATTATATTTCAGCAGCTGAATTAATCGCCATAACATATCATTGAGATGCACATCTTAGAGACTTAAGAGAATAACAATGTTTAATTGGATACGCAAATACTTGGAATTTTAAAACCGTAATGTAACAATATCTTGGAAAGGATTTCAGTCATACTTCAAAACCTGTATCCATTACAAGGGTATCAGAGTACGGTGATGTTTCCTGCCTCTTTCTCTGAAATGTTAAGTTTTAGCCTCTGTTAGAAGGTAGTGAGCTGGATTAATTGTTGCTCTGAACTGGCATGGCAATTTTTGTGTACTTCAGTGAGCACAAGCAACAAGTTAGTTAGAAGTAACTGTATGGAATATATACAAATAAAACTAGTATGCAGTCAAAATAGACACCTTTGAACACTTGAGTCAGCATGATCATCTGTTGCAGATATTGGGAGCACCTTCTTTCTCTCTGAATCCATTCTGATTTCAAAATCTGAAAACAAAACAACAAAACATTTAACACTGCAAGAGGTTACAATTAATGTTCTCATTTGAACATTAATTGTTCAAATTGTTTTTAACTTAACAGTTCATTTGAAAAAGTTAACAGACACCATCACTGCTCTGTTTCTAATTGCTGTTCTCTAGTAACTTTCATATTACTGATGGCTTTTCCCTCCCTGGAACCAATATAAAAGCTATAGCTTTCACATCTCCAGAAAAAAAAAAAACAAAACAAAACACCACATTTGTTTTTGGAAACTGTAGATACAACTTTATGGGAGTGAAATCATAGTTTAAAAATATAGTCTTGATCACAGTCTGTCATACCTACTCAGATTTTCCTGTAATCCAATTCCTTATTAGAAATATTTATGAAGAAAATTATTGCAAATACGGAAAAACTGGTAAGCTGACTGACTGGCAAAAAATAAGCAATATCAAAATATAAAAGAAACCAAACTTTATGAAATGATCACCTATTAAAGAAGGTCATATCCAATTTCATAAATGAAAGTAGAACCCAAACCTTAGACAGAGCTTTAGAGAAGAAACAAGTCAGAGAACAAAAGAAGGCTGAATCACTAATGTGATTCAGTACCAACATGTCAACCGTATGGCTGTGTTGGCCATGTTGGATATATGTACAATTATTATCTGCTAGCTGATGCTTAACAAAAAGTCCAAAGCAGTTTTGTAAATAAGAGCAATCATAAAGTTTTAGTAAATTGACATAAATACTTTAACAGAAGCATACTAGAAAGTAGTTTCACCAATCAAAGACATCATTTGTTAAGACCATGTCTTCTAAGTGTTACACTTTTAATCACTTGCACCCTATGCAAATTTGTTACCACCTTGTTATTTGGGGGATTATAAATCTACATTAAAAAGAATATGACAGTAATTTGGCTTCATACCAATATGATACTTATATGGCAGCTGAACGTTTTGCTGAAACATGTTCTCATCTCCCAGAAGTTCTATCAGTGCCTCCTGAGCCTTTCTGAGATTAAGAGATACTAATGAGGACGAATTCTCAGTTGGCACAAATGCAGGCTTTTTGAAGGAAGGGCTATCAAGTTCCATACATGTTCTCACACAACGAAGCATCATTTCATTTTGTTCTTGGTAAAGATCATCTAAAAAAGCACACAAAAAATATTTCACCCAATGTATCATCTCACAGAATTTTTCATTTTATTATCATTTATAGTCTGTTCCGTCAGAGCAAACTAATTTCAATACAGGAATCAAAACCCAATTGTTTTTTCACTGAATATTATTGAGTACCTTCAATGTATTGTTAAATACACACCATCAATTCACTAGTTAAAATATCAAAGTCTACAGCTGGGACCTGCCCATTTATCCAATCTTTCCCCTCTACTGTACCACAGCTCTGTGCATGTTGCCAGTTATTACAGGAGACTTTAGGAGAACATGGAATGAGAAAGCATGCATAAAAATCATTTATAAAATCCAGACAACTAGAAGGCTATTTATAAAACAAATAAGGGATATCAGACTTGGCCATAATTTTGAAACTGTACTTTAAGAGTACAAAGCTGCACAAACTCTAACCAATTACAGCTTTACAGCTTTCAGGTTCAGTCATAGCAGACTCAACAGCAAGACACAGTGTTTCACTCCACACTGAATTTCTACTCCACTGAACTACTCTACTGGCTGTAGAGAACTGTAATGTGGAAACCAAATTCTACTATAAACCATTCCATGCTCCTCATTATAACTCAAAGTAGTCAAAAAAAACCCTTTTACTCATGATTCCAGGTACCAAAGTTGGTGTACAAATGTTAGGACTTCCTGTGTTTCTAAAAATGCCTGAACATCTGTCGAAGAGAGAACTCCTGGCTCTCACACATTTCTACCATTTCTACAAATCTCATATTCAGATATCTCCATGCGCACACCTACTATTAAACTGTCGCTACCATGGGGCCCAAGGCAATAATCCTGATGCCCTAGTGCAGAAACAGATCACTTAGATCACCATGACTACGTTAGCTTTGTCTTGAGGACTTCAAATTTAATATTAATCATGTTTGCCTTCTTCAAACTCAACTGTAACAACTTATGTACAGATGCAGACTATCCCTTTTAAAACAAGAACATGACAAATTAAGGCCTGACCTGACAGTATTTCATTCCTGCTGTCCTTCTGTAGCAGCTCATCAAGCGCGCGATGAGGAAGATATCCTAAGATGCAGAGTGAATACACTGCCCTCAGCAGTTCTGTGTTGGACATCTGAGGGAGGTATTTATTCAAGCAGTTATGAAGAGTCTCAAAAAACCTTTTCCAAAAGCAGAAGAAAAGGATATAAATACACAACTAAGG
This sequence comes from Charadrius vociferus, assembly GCF_000708025.1. Taxonomy (NCBI): domain Eukaryota; kingdom Metazoa; phylum Chordata; class Aves; order Charadriiformes; family Charadriidae; genus Charadrius; species Charadrius vociferus. Next base: position 7,083,776 of record NW_009649570.1, read on the forward strand.
CTATATAAAATACAGATTTCAAACAAAAAAACAAGTTAAAATCATTACTATCTTGTATAATCATATGTTGTGTAATCTAACATTAGCTTTTCATTCTTCTTTGAGGATACAGCTACATATCAACAGATTTAGTAGCCCGGTCAGTCTAGAACCAAGGTCTCCATTTTCAATTACAGAGAAAAATTCCTATGTAGAAAAAATGTGAAAAGACACAGCAAATTTCCCTTACAGATTAATAAAACAGCATTATGAACTCTCTCACAACTGACATTGAATACTAGTTGCCATACATTACTCTATAACGACTACATAACATATTATCAGGCATTCTAAATAAAAACCTACAGATGCTTTTGGCCTCTGGGAATATAGTTGAGTCGTGAATACACTCGAAGAACAATCAAAAGGTTTTTCAAGTTGAGGAATTCAGGGTCTTCTGTCACCTTCTCAGCAAAAACACCCATCAACTCACTAGGCTGAAAGCCAAGTGCCTCAAAGGCAGAAAGAAAAAGGAAAATCTGAAAGAAAAGATAGTTTTATAAGGTCAAAAGTGGATCCGATCCTACCTGTTGATTTAATAAAAAGCATTTTTAATGAAAGCAATTTTTTCAAACCATAACACCGATTTCTTATTTTGTTATTCATCAATAAATGGAAAAGCATTTTAAAAATCTAACTATATCAACTTCATCAGATTGGTATTCCTAAAAACACATGTTCAAACACAAACATAAAGAAAGGTAAGATAGAAAGCACTGCATATTCTACTAGTACCACTATAAATTATTTGATCTCAAACTCACCTGTCTTTTGTCCCAAAGGCAGGCAGTGGAATTAACATAGTCTGCTACTGCTGAAAACAGATTTACATTACGGTATTGGAGACTGTAGCAAGCTTCCAGAATGAGAATTAACTGCCGAAATGAAGCATCGTGAACACTCTCTGTTAACAGAAGAGCAAAAAAGTACCAATGATACAAAGCGAGGGGAACTGCAGGTTGGAGGCACTGTGGGATTGGTTTGGCTAAAGGATGGAGGAGAGGGAAAAAAAATCAGATAAGGAACTGTGGAACAGACTGAGACTAGCTAGGCAAAGTCAACTGAGTTAAAACACACAAAGAAACTGAGAGGTAGAAGAAACTGAACTGAGTCAGGATCAAGCTAGAAGGGATAAATCAGCAAATGGAGACAAATTAACGTAAGAAGCAAAAAGATTCTGTTCCCAGAACATCTTCTTTTCCAGGATTCTTGATTTTCAGCACCTCCCTGCACTCAGCACGGAAATCCTCAAGCTTTAATCCTCCCTTTAGTACTGACTGAGCCTTTGGGCTGTCCACCATGTCAGCTGAGGAAGTAACAAAGAGGAGGATCTAAAGCTGCTGATTAATCGGATATTAGCACATGATGAAATTTACATTGTTTCCAAATTTGGGTTTACAAAACGGCAAGAAACCACATATATGAATCTATGTCTAAAAAGCACTAAAGGTTGTCAAGCATTAAAGCATTAGTGTATGCGAAACTGGAAAACATGGAACCCTAACGTAACCTCCTGGCGTATAAGCGCGATGGCACAGATTGAGGGCCAGATGACAAAAGACTTCTGCACAGGACTGCTGCCTTAGTTGCCACACAAGATGGACCTACTCGTGAGATGAAAAAGATTAAGCACTGAAGAAAAATGCTCTCTCTTGAACATCCCGCTTTGTTTGCTGCAATGAGGGGCATACATGTCATAAGACAGTGACTGCAAGAGAAAAGACTGTAGTTACAGTAGTAGCATCAGCACCCATCAAAACTAGCCTTTATCTTTTCCTCTCCAGAGGACTCAAGAGGATAGCAGGAAAATAACTGAATTTAACTGCTCTGAGTTGTGCCCAGTGATTTTCCAGGCTCTGCATAAAATACTGCTACCTCATTTCTTGAAGTGCTAACAACTGCAATGGAAGCCAATGAGAGCTATGCATCAAATAAAGTGATTTATAATGGTAGGTATTCTTAAAGAAAATAGGCTAATGAAATCGCATATTACTGGACACTTTGACCTTAATCTCTCTTCTGCACAATTAGAAAATTATTATCACCACTGGGTCACTGTCTTGCTGCTACAAAAATTAACTCAATAAGTGCCTACAAAGTACACAGTTATTATGATTCTGGTCAGGTCCTCAGAGTTGAGAGAGGGGTCTACCTTCTTGAGAGCCCCAGCAACAGCGCAAGACCTGAAAAACCTGCTAGAGAACTCCTTTGCCCCATGGGCCCCAAAGCATGCCTCTCCCTCCTCTTCCTATTCCATCTCCAGTCTCTGACAGGGGTCACAGAATCACAGAATGGTTAGGGTTGGAAGGGACCTCTGGAGATCATCTAGTCCAACCCCCTACTTGGGGGTCATTTCTGTCCAGAAATTACTCTGTCCTCAGAGCAACATTTGCACAATGTGCAGCATGTAAGTCCTGAGAACATGCACTAAAAAAAAGCAGAAAAAAGTACTAAGCGGCTGCTAACTCTGTGTATGCCATTTAGCCTGTGTACTGAGTGTGTTGAAGGTTCTACGGGAGAAGCCAGTATGTGTAATTGAAGACCATGTCCCAACACATATGAACAATCAGGACAATACCGGCTGTACAAGCAGCCCAAACACTCCTAGTTCATTTATGTTAAGAATGCTACTTTGCTATCTTAATGCTTTTTTAGACACAACTTCCTATGTAAAGTGTGAATCAATACATACAGACGCCATGTACTTAAGAAACGTATTGTAAAGGTATGGAGAAAAGTAAAAACATTAGCTTTGATTTAATTTTTTTCTGGACTGCAGCATGAGTTCAGTTATTAAGTAACACTCAATAACTAAACCCAGTTAATCAGGGAAACACTATGTTCCCTTTAGTTTAGCAACTAATCACACTACACCACCAATCCATCCTGTAAGATGTCCACTTCCAAGTCAATTTGTTTCAAAAGTTTATCTAAAATCTTTTTTTTCTTGCTAGAATTAAATTCTTTTTCCTAAATTCTGCGTACACAAAAATGCAAAGAAAAATACGTAATTCAGGTAAATGCTAAGAAGAGCAGAGATGACCAGAGCTATTTGCTTTCATTATCGATCAGTAATTTTCTGTCTTGCTGCTTGTCAAATGGCTCCACAGTACTATAATATCCTGTAAAACAAAGATGTTTCCTGAGTTTTAAAGGAAATCAGAAAAGGGAGATGAGACAATAATTAGGAAGAGTTTGGTATAAGGAAGGGAAATTTAATAAACGTATTTTTTTCTTACCCTGGATCTTTTTACTGCAGGCATTCAGGATTGGAATGGAACAATAATTCATTGCAACAAGAGCCAAAAACACACGCAGAGCATTCGGGAAAGTCAGATGGTCTATCTCTTTCAAAACGGCCATCTAAAGTGAATTAAGAGTTTATTAAATCCTTCATTCTTCAGGTATATTATCACTGCTTTCTGGTGAAGGCATTTTCACCAAAATTTTCCCAAATTCGTTAGCCTGTTCAGACTTATATGAAAGAAAAAAGAGCAACAAACAGCAAAAGCATAATGTAACTACTCTCAATTTCTTAATACACAATTATAGCAGATCAAGTATTCTAGAGCTGTGTCACAACGCAAGTTCCCAGCAATTTGCCTTTATATGTTTTTTTTTAAAGGAAGAAGTCTCAGTAAAGCTCATTTCCAAATACTGTGAATATGTATCTTCTACCAACTCTTAAAAAAGTAGCAGAAATGTAATGGGCACAGATGACTTATTAAATAATACCCCAATTACTGTTTTGGAAGTGTGTGAAAGCTGTAAGCCTTCAAAGTGATCCAATAGCACGCTGAGTGGTGTACAGCTACAAATGCAGACTAAGGCACAGAAGGTCAGCTCTGATGCCATAAAAAAGACTTCATTTATCGAAGCAGTAATTAGACTGATATAAATGACAGTAAAAATGAGACTACAAAGTATATTGGCTATTAAAATACAATACTCTTACTGCATGCATATCAAAGGTTAAATATAAAATGTGTCTACAATAGAAATTACACAGTATTAAAAACAGCACCCTGTAGGCTCAGAAAATTAAGAGCTCCCTTCAGTTACCAAGTGGAAATGTTAATTTCCTCTCAGTTCCGTATTCCACTGTATCTTTAGCCAGTTTCTCAGCATCCTGTAAAAAGTGGTACTTTGCCCAAGGTTTTACGATTTATTTACAACTAACATATTGCATGAGCCCCCGGCGCTGCTCTGTTCTTGCCCAGTTTCCCATCAGTGGTATCTTCCCTCACTTCCTCATGAATGCTATTACAAACTCTGACCTCAGAGCCCTTCAGCTACGTGACAAAAACACTAGCAAGCCCTGTTTGAAAGGTTTCAAAAAGTGTCTTTAAATCAGGGGGACAAAACCCAGTACACCCTGCCGTAAAACCTACGGCCCGCTCCCAACCACTGTATTTCCCAGGGGACCTTTCAGATACACAGAAAGACAAAGCCATGAGGTAGGCGAGTTCTACTGGCATCTCACTCCCCTCAGTCCTCTAGCCCTGTACCATTTCCAGACACAGCCCCATCACAGACAAGTTTTCTGTCTTCTCATCTTCCAGCCACAAGCTGGGCAAGGGATCAGGGAACAGCCTGCAAATGCTTCTACGAAATACCATGTGACTAACCCAAACAAGAGGTGAGGGCACTGCTATTTTGCTGCCTCAATTCCTTTTGTACCACCTCCATTGCTTTCTGCCCCCTTTCATGGTTGGATATTCCCAGCTTCCTAATTTAAGTTTTTCTTGCAGATATAGATGGACTATGATTCATATAGCAAACGCAGTTAACCTTTCTATAATATTTTCTCTTTGAGTGTCTGAAAAGAACCACACACAATTTATAAACGATGCAAGAGCACAGGCTTTGTAAAAATAAACATGAGCCTCCAACTAAATTTACCTCTAATTTCTTTTTCAGAAAGACTGGAGCATCTTTTCCCACGCATTTCATCAGGTTTTGCAGTATAAAGATGTCTCTGATACTTGGAATGCGCTGCTCCACTAGTAATCTGATGAAGAAACACACACAACACCTTAGGCTAGAGAGAGTAACTGTTTAATGGAGCTTTCCTCATTTCAGCAGAAATAGGTAGGGTACCCCCATTCTCCCTCACTGATGTACTCCCAAGTTAAAGCTGTAATTCCCTGCTCCTCTCCCACCTCTTTTTTGCAAGACTGGCATAACTCTACATGATGTGGCTGCAGCACAGATATTCTACACATGGAAATTATTACATATGCTTTCTTAATGTTATCCTGATAGATGAGTATTGTTGCTGATACATTAACAACAGGGGCACCTGACCAGACTGCACATGTGACTGTGCAGACATGAGTGGTGTTAAGCCTCAAGGAATTAACACTCTTCTGCAGAAAAAAAAATTGCACATTTTTATCACAGAATCGTCTACATGCAAGCAACCTCTGAAACAGCCAGGAAACTCGGGGACAGACACTGACAACAACTTGCTGCAAGTGAGGAAAAAAAACAAACAAGCAGTGCTGTGGCCTGCAGGAACAGAAGGGGATATCGTAACACAGAGGGATCATAAGCACAAGATGAAGGAATTCTGCATTCCCAGCACCTCCTTTTCTGGCTCAGAGGGATGTATTTTAATTGTTATGTCTGAATCACCCTTAAATATACCTGCACAGCTACAAACATACGAAATGTCACTTTCTAAGGCAGAGCACTGCTCTGAAATTCACCCCTGCAGATGCAGCTTCCTGCAAATGGGCAAGCACTCCAGACATCAAGACAAAGAAAGAGCTGTAGATGGATCTCCTGCTTTCTACCAACTTACAAGAACTGTGTACCTGAGCTTCCAGGAGAACCTGGTTTTTGCCTATCAGTAACACATCCACCTTCAGAACCTGGCACAGGACCAAAAGTCCTGATCCATGGCAAGGTTTTTGACAGTCTCAGTAAAAATAATCTCATGGGAGTGAGCAGATTGGTTACCCACATAAAACTCACTGACCCAGAAAAAAATCACTACAGCCAAAGAAATTATTCTGATACAGCACTACAGAGAAGGCCTTGCTGGACGCACAAATACAGTCTAAACTTGCCTTCATCTTAATTTTTACTTAGTAAATTAAAAGAAAATATTCCCTGGCTGTTCAATGTCATTTTTCATTATGAAAAATCACAATACTTCACAAAGTAAGCTAGTCTCATTACCTCCTTTCCACACAGATAAAACAGAGGCATAGATATGCGAAGTGACTTGATCAACATCACAAAAAAACCACAGTGGTAGAGCTGGAGTCAGAATATGAATCCCCTGCAAAGCAGTCTAGCACCCTCTGCCATCGGAAGCCTTTCTGCTTGAAACTGCAAAGACAATGCCAAAAATCACTGTCTTGTATGGCTGTTATCTCATACTATCATTTACGTCCTAAAAGGACAGTATCTCTTTTATGTGCAGACACTCCCTCTGTGATTTCTAAAAGACATATATTCAAACAACATTTAAATATGAAGAACACGTGAAAGATTTTTTTTCTCACTGTAATCCAGCTTGAAGAGCGCTCACATTCTTGTCTTTATCCAGCCCTGCTAAAGTAGTCGCCAAAACTGAGATACATCGGTTATCAAGTTGATTGAGTTTCTCCTGTTAAAAGAGTTTTCACAATGTCAGGTTCCTTCAGACCAGTAAAAGTTTCATAAAAGAAAAACTGACCACCCTTAATCTGTACCCGCCATCTTCTCTTTCACTAGGAGTCAATTCATAAGCTTTAATTCTGCCGTAACCTACAAGGTCTCACATCAGTCAAATTTAGTTGATTTGAAAACAGTAATGACTTTTGAGACCTCTCTCTTAAATTTGTATGAAATCAGGCAGTGGTTTTAAAAATGAAGGAAATTAGAGGTACACACAAATTAACCATGGGAGCCCTGTTTCCATGGAACATCAGACTACACCAGGGACATAACCCAACTCTCTCTGATGTTGCACAGCCTCCCAGAGTGAGCCCCAAGGATTCAGCCCACACTTAGAAAAGAGGGATTTTGATACTTACTTGGCAGACCCTCACCAAAGTCTGGACGAGGAGAGTGTTCTGAGGAACACCCAGGTTCACCACGGCATGCAGACTGAACACCAGGTCACCTCGCGTCATCCTTCTAGAGTCCCGCAGCAGCTGCTGACAAAGCTTCACAAAAGCGGGGTGCTCAAAGATCAGCTGCTTCTCGTAACGCTGCTGATCTTCAGAGAGGTTTTTGAAGAGCTTCCATACCGTAGTTAAACAGTTTGTGAAGTGCTTAATGGAAACAGCAGACTCTGCAGCCAAGTCCAGTGCATCGCAAGGACAGGTACATTTCTGGAGACTATTAAAGAATGCGTCACTATGATCCACCACATGCTTCTCTTTGAAACTCCCAGAATCATCCAACTTTTCAAGTTCCGAGGAGCTATGGGGAGCCTGCACACTCACCAAAGCCTCTGTACTCTTCTCTGGTTGTACTTTAGCACCTGTGCTAAAAGCATCTATCTTTTGAGACAGAAAACGAAGAGGTGATCCAAGCAGCGAAGGAGAAATATTTAAAAATAATTTCCTGAAGTTCACATTTTCCAGGGGATCCCTGTATCTGCCAATCGATAAAACATGTTTTCTTGTTGTGGCTGAAGATTTGGAAGTCAGCACAGAATTGCACCTATGCATGCATCTAACAGTATTTAACAAATAACTTATTTTATTATTCATTTTTGCTAATGTCTCATGAATACATTTGAAATGCCAACTCAAAGTAAGGGATCCGATGAAATTCTACCAGCGATAACAGTCCTGGAGAAACTGCGTAAGATCACTTATCTGTAAAAACAATTGAAAATTATGGATTAGTTACCAGACTTTCAGTTCCTAAAGTTTCAATTGTCAAATCTATGCTCATCTTTAACAGGAGAAAAAAAAAAAAGAAAAAAATATTTGGAAAAAGATGCCTGGAAATTGATTTGCTGACGGACTTTTATGTGTGACTCCTACGCTTTAGTCAAAGCTCTCAACACAACGCAGGTGTCAACTGGGTGTCAACTTTTCCCTCTCGACTGTTTTAACCAAGATCTATGCCGGGAGGAACAGTCTTTTCCTGACGGGCGTTTCTCCACGCAGACCCGTCTCCTGGCAGGGCTCTGGTGGGTCACTGCCACCCTCCAGCTCCGGTTAACAGAACTGCGGCCACCAACAGCCTGCCCCAGCCTCCCTGCCGCCATCCCCCGGGGCCGAGAGCACCCGGCGGGGCAAAGCCTCTCGATTGCGGCCTCGTTTTCTGCAGGCGCTGGGAACGCTGCCCCGGGGGTACGGTACCAGCCGCGCGGGCCCAAGGCCCCGCGGCCCGGG
>NW_009649570.1:7092477-7117094 GCF_000708025.1 Charadrius vociferus
TCCTTAACTTTCTCTTCTTCTAGCCTCTCCTGAGAGCGGTGGCCGCAGGGGACGCGGCCTCAGCCGTTTCCGAGTCAGCCTTCTCTCCTTCTTTACCCCGTCGGTGAGGTTTCTGCCTCTCGCTGCTCCTGCCCTCCCCCCGCCCCGTCCCCGGGGTGGCGTCCTTAGCCCCTTGAGCGCTGGCTGAAGAGACTGTTACAGCTCCGAAATGATCCTTTCTTTGCTGGCTCACATGCGTGTCCTGTTCCTTTCTGGGAGCTTGTGGGATGCCGGTTACCTAAGGCTCTTTTTTTTAATTGGAACAATTGCTTTTGTTATTCCCCCATTTTGCACACACTGGTACGTAAGTTGTGAAGCACCTTATCATTAAGTATTGAGAGGAAGTAATAAGAAAATTTCTAGCTGTAACATTTAAGTGTTATCAAATGTGAAAAAGTATTAAAACCTTTTGGTGGGGATGTTTACATTAGCAGTGGCCTCATGGCATTTGTGAGATGAACGGATGGGAATGCAGACTGTCTCCTATCATTTGGAAAGAACTGTTGGAACAGTTAATTGGAACAGTTAAAAAACGTTTTGCCTGTTAAGCTCTTATCAGTCAATGTCACAAAATATTCCATTTGTGGTGGTGTCACTGTGTTCACAGGTAAGGCAAACTGCCCTTACTATGCCAAAGCCGAACTCCTGGCTGACTATCTCCAGACTAACTTGCCAGACTTCAGGGTTCACAAGATCACTCAGCACCCTGGCAAATGGGAGGTAAGGGATTGCAAGTCAAGTCATTGGTAGATGTCCCAATGCTCTAGAAAGCAACAAATGTGCTTGTCTGTAGGATGTCTCTTCTTCTCTTGTACTTCAGTTTTGGTAGAGGTGCTGCAGTAGCAGCTTTGGCTCCAAGAGCCAGCTGGAGGAAAAGTTTGAATGTTGTGAGAGACTGGCATTCTCGTGAGTCTTACCACAGAAGATGAGCACAAAATGTGGGCCAGCCTAAGGCTGTGTTTTGTCAGTAAGAAGTTCAAGCTTATTACTTTTTTATTATGTATAAATGGCTGCTCAGCCTGGAAATCTTTTGCACACTGATTGCATATGCCTTCAGAGTTGTTACTTGTCAAGAGCATTTCTGAAATTCAAGGGCTTTGAATTACAACAGAACTGCAGTATTACTTCATGAGATACAAAGTACTATGATGTTTATTACCTCTTATATTTTGCTTGACACCTCAGCCAAGTAACTCGAACAGTTAAGTGAACAGCAATTAACCTCTGCAGCTTACTTAACCTGCAGCTAAACAGGAATCCTCAGATTACTTACTGCTTCACAGCATTGCTATCTTCAGTACCACTGAGACAATTGAGCAAAAATACAGCAGTAAAATCAAGCAGAAGTAAGAGCTTTTGCTGTTCTGCTGAAGTATCACAGTATATCACCATGCCTTGCTTTGTGTTATTCCCCCATTTTGCACACACTGATACATAAGTTGTGAAGCACCTTGTCATTATGTATTGAGAGGAAGCAATAAGAAAGTTTATAGCTGTAACATTTAAGTGTTACCAAATGTGAAAAAGTATTAAAACCTTTTGGCGGGGATGTTTACATTAGCAGTGGCTTCGTGACATTTGTGAAACGAATGGATGGGAACACAGTCAGTCTCCTATCATTTGGAGAGAACTGTTGGACCGTGGAGGGAAGGGCCTGCTTCTGGGAGGAGTTAATGATTTTCTGGAATACGCTCAGGTAATGAGCTGCCTTTAATACTGTAAACCTGTATTTTACATTTTCTTATAACATTGTTGTTCTTTATTCCTCCTTCAAATGTAAAGTAAAGTTATCCTTTCTAATGTTACCTTGCTGTGTTTGGGTTGTCATTTGATTAGAGATCATCCTTTTTGTTCTTAGCACTATTACGGCATCACCTCAATGATGTTGAATGAGGAAATGTTAGACATTGCTGAAGAGAACCTGCAGGCGCATATTGAAATTGAAAAGGAGGAGGAAGAGATTAAAAGTCTTATTAAGCCTTTGCAGATCTGGATCACCAGGTGAGAGTAAAAAGAATATCTGTGAAGTTTCACTCATCTTCAGAAGAACGCACTTTTTCCTATCACAGGTAACAGGTGTAACCATCTGAAGCTATATGTGTGATTTTCTGATTTGAATTAGGTTATGTGCCCCTCACTATGAACATTCAGTATATAATTTAGAAATTATTTCTACTTTTGTTACATTTTGCACCAGTTTAAGTGAGGGATGTGAACAGGCAACGTTTAGACCCCAGATCACCTTAGGGAAAAGCAAGTATTAACAAAATAAGCTAGGAACTTTGTAGTGCAGCTATCTTGCATTAAATGTTTTTGGAAATATTTAAATTAGTAGAGTCACTTGCAGTTCTAGCTTTAGAAATGTCTGTATTTCTGATAGTCCTAACAGAGCACCTTAAAAAAATTGTGGTTCTTTAAAGACACCGATTTTTACGTGACAGTATCAACTGAAATGTATAGGATGGGAGAACTTTCAAAGTAAAGGAGGATCCAACTGTTTTAATTTTTAACCTGTTAAAATGACAGAAAGAGCAATAAAGGACCCAAGCTAATGGTCTATTTAAACATAATCAAATACAAAAGAAAGATTGTTGTGTTTATGTAATACTTCCAAACAAGCAGTAGTTAGTCATTAACTGTACTTTTTCTATATCCTTCTTTTATCAGTGCGTCAGCTCCAATCTGTTATCAGCTGATCCCTCTGTTGGCAAATGGAGAAGTGTTTGGGATGACCACAGAAATCAGTATACATTTGCTTGACACTGACCAGTTTAAGGAAGTTCTTTGTGGTATTGTAATGGAAGCTGAAGACATGGCGTTCCCACTCCTCCACAGTATTTCAGAGCACACTGAAATAGATGAGGCTTTTATTCAAGCTGATATTATAATTGTTCTTGATGATGTCCTCTTAGACCATGACGTCCAATCCCTTGAGAACCACATCAGAGAAGTGAGTGAGATCTGTCAAGTGTATGCTCCCCTGATTGAGAAGAATGCCAAGAGTGAGGTCAGAGTAATTTCATCAGGAAAAACCTTTGTAAACCTTAAGGCAATGATGATTATGGCATACGGCCCGTCCATTAAGCCTGAAAATGTCATTGCCATTGCGACACCCTGGGAAAGCGCAGCTAAAGCCATGCTGGCCAGAAAGCTGAATATGAGCGCAGCAGGTGAATATTTATTTGCGTTCTGGTAGTATTTGGGGAATTCAGTGGATGGCCACCTTTGAGAGTACATATTTCATTGCAGAACACAGTTGATGTGCATGCAGAAATGCAAGCACAGCATTGCACTCACTGAAATGCATGGCTGTACAGAACGCCAGGGTGTGACTAGGAGGTGCTGCCGTTCTCTGTGCTTACCACTATCTGGATCTGTGCCTGACCCCATGAATGTCAATTCTTTTCCCAACTCTTGGACGCAGCCCTGCCATTCTGGTGTGTATTTCATGCTGGAAATACACTAATAAGGACTGAGCTGTGTTGAGGATCAGGAACTAGGACTTCAAGATTGCATTTGCACTCTGCAGCGCTTTGTTATTTTGGAGACACACAAAGTAGCTGTGAATAAACATGACAACATACTGCTGTGCAGATTATGAGAGTATAGTAGAACTGTGTTGTAGTATTATTTCTGGGTTAATTAGCTTTCTTTCTCAGGTCAATTGTTATAGCTTGGTTATATTTGCACGGTTCTGCACTGCATCGCAAAGGTGTGCTCCAACAGCCTGCTCAGCATTAGCGTTCTTTCAACGTTGAAGGGGTAGGAACTGGTCATCGATGACAGGTCTAGGTATTTTGGAGCCTAATAAAATGGAAAAGTAAGTTAATAAGCTGAATATCCTATTAGCAGGTTATTTGAGAAATTCCTTTTGCACTAAAGCAGGTAGGGTTTTTTAATGTTTGTTTTACTGTTAGGCATTCTATATTTGTGTGTACAGAATTTTAAAAGGAACGTTGCTGTATATTTGCAATATGATATTTTTCTTTATTTTTTAACAGCTAAGCATTTACTAGGTTTTGTCTATTATGTACTATAACATGATATAAATTAAAGTTCCTTTTTCAGCTTGTGATGAGGTTTCATATGTTACAGAGAACCTTGTTGCATTTTTCAGATCAAATCATTTCTGCTATCAAGACAGGACAATGAATTGAAGAATAATTCATCTTGAAAGGGACTTCTGAAGGTCATCTAATCCAGCCTACATTGTGAAAGTATTTGTCTTTCTCTTCATTAATCTATGTATTTTCCTCTGTTACAGGAGTTAAAGATGTGATTATTTGGGGCAATATTACTGGCTGTAATTACATTGATTTGTCACATGCAAAACTTTATGGATATGACTGTGCTATTTGGGGCCCAGCTAATTTTCCACGTCCTTTGTTGAATATGATTTATGATAGGTACAGTACAGATTTATTTTTTTAAAGTAAAACTAAATAACTGCTTTTAGTCCATGTTTATTTGAACTGTTTGATAAACATCAAGAAAGTGTTTTGTTTTCAGGATTTGTCTTTACTGACTAGCGCTGTGCATAAAGGAAAACTCAAGTTGAGGTACTCAGTCTGCAAAAGATCTTGAGTAGTTCCTAGTGCTATATGTAGTTCTGACTCTCCTGCTGACTTCGTTTATAACTGTATTTTCCTATATGTTAAGTGTGTTTCTTTTCTATCATATCACAAGCAGCCTATAAAAAGTAATGGGAGTCCAGACAGTGATGTAGATGTCTAGTAAGCATGAAGAAACTTTGAAATGATACTGAACATATATCTGCATCTTGAAGTACCTGAATTCCATTGAACATATGGCCTAAGCACACTAATGTTGTCAGTTTCTCAAAACAGACAATTTGTTAACATGTATAAAAAGGATACCTGGCAGCTAGATAGCTTCTTGTGGAAACAGAGGTAGCAGGGAAAGGACGGGTGCAGGGAGAGGGCAGCAGATGTGACATACACTCAGGCCTGGCTATATGGAGCTCCCACTCTGGTTGTAACCTAGTATTTACTGGACAGCAGACATTTCTTTTGTGCTATACTTGTACTGTGCCTAGCACAGGGGGATTATGGTTCATGGCTGGGTTCTTACGTAAGATGGTAGTACATGTAAAAATAATAATCATAGAGGTTATAACTTGAGTAAGTGACTTAACTTTCATAGAAAAATGGTACTTGTTGTTGCCTTTTGAGACACTTTTTGTTAGACCCTATTTTTTCTGTCTTTAAGTGCCTTGCCTTCAGCATTGAAGTTTGCATAAGTTTCAACTATTTTCTTCCCTTAGGTTTAGGGTTTTTTTCCTCTAGAAAACTACTCCTCCTGCAGTCATCTTAGTTTTTTCTTCTTTTTTTTTTCTCCCTTTTTTTTTTTTGTTGGTAGTGAATGGATCCATTCAGAATTTCTATCTGCACAGAGTTCACTGAGTTCCCGGGTCTGTCATTGTGGAGGAATGTTACCTGCTCATGCAGTAGCCACTGTACTGAGATACTGGTATCATGGGTCTCCTCCTGGGGAGATCGTTTCTCTGGGAGTACCTACTGAAGGTAAATCTACTCTTGCTTCACATACTCTCTTGTGGCTTTCCCCAGTATATATAATTATATTTTTAAATCGAGAATTTTTATTTAATAAAAACTTGTAAAATAAATCACGATATAATGGGAGGCTGAGAGTTTGTTTCAACATAAGAACCTCCAAATCTAAGCAATTTTGCTTTCCAGAGCTTGTGATTTGATATTCACTTCTTACAAGCATCTCTTGGGTTTATATTGTCTTGTTGCAGATTGTCTCTTAGTCTTTTAGTTTAAATGCTTTTCTGGTGTATGTATTTTGTGCAAGGAGTCTTTATAGTTCTTAGAGCCAAGCTATAAAAGCATGTTCTTCTTGTGTAGTTATGTGGACCAAATAGAACATTTCACAACAGGCATTTAACCATTGCAGGAAATAAAAAAATTAAGTTTTTGCCCTTTTTAAGATGTAAAATTGTTATAGCAATTGTGTTACGGCACAGAAAAGACATGGACCTGTTGGAGTGGGTCCAGAGGAGAGCCATAAAAATGATCAGAGGGCTGGAGTACCTCTCCTATGAGGACAGGCTGAAAGATTTGGGGTTGTTCAGCCTGGAAAAGAGAAGGCTTGGAGGAGACCTTATAGCGGCCTTTCGGTACTTAAAGGGGACTTATAAAGAAGATGGGGACAGACTTTTTAGCAGGGCCTGTGGCAATAGGACAATGGGTAACGGTTTTAAACTAAAAGAGGGTAGATTTAGACCAGCTATAAGAAAGAAATTTTTTCTGATGAGGGTGGTGAAACGCTGGAACAGATTGCCCAAAGAGGCGGTAGATGCCCCATCCCTGGAAACATTCAAGGTCATGTTGGACAGGGCTCTGAGCAACCTGATCTAGCTGAAGATGTCCCTGCTTATTGCAAGGGGTTTGGACCAGATGACCTTTAAAGGTCCCTTCCAACCCAAACCATTCTATGACTCTGAAGATTGTACGATTCTACAATTCACATACATCTAACTAAAATAAAAAATTACAGTAAAAGGGGAACTCTTTAGTCTTTGAACTGTACACTGAAAAAGGCAGTCTCTGTTTATACTAAGATCTTACAGTTGCAGACTTTTGCATGTCTGTAGGACCTAATCTTGGCACTGGTGAGGATGTGATTTTTAGTCAGAAATGGTATGTTTGGGTCATTTTTTCCCTCTTCTTCAGGTCAATTTTGCGTTCCTGAAGGAATTGTCTTCTCTATGCCAGTGAGGTTCCAGAATGGTAACTGGGAAGTCATGACACAATTAGAAATTAGTGAAACGACCCAAGAAGTTCTGGGACGCTTAGCCCATGAGCTGATTGAGGTGATGATTTCTTGCATCTAATAGTATACCCATTCTGCCACCTATGGGTAGGTTGCAATACAACTTTGAATACTGAGACCTTTACTCCAAATCTTAGAGTACAAACTGCACACGTGCACTTATGTGTGATAAATACCAGGTATTTATAAGTGTAAGGTGGTATTTGTATATTGAAATGAACAGACATCTGTTCTGTTGCACAAAAAGGAGGTGGCAAAAAAAGTTTACCTATGTAAGTGTAGAATTTGCACCCCCAAGTTCTGCAGGCTTTGTGCAAAACAGAAATAGTAGCTTTAATTTAATGTTTCTACATTCTGTGCTGCTGATGTTGATTTTGCTTATGTGGTATTCAGAGTAGTTCTATGCCAGGAGACATATCTTTTGGGATCCTTATGGCTGTGACTGCATGAACAAAGGCCAGATTTACTAGGATTAGAGATTTTTCAGAAAATACAAAAGCAGTGATTTCATCATGAACTTCTCATAAGACAAAAAGAATTTAAATTGACTGAATATTAAAATACTAAAAAGACCGGTCCCAAACTCTACATTCTAGCTTCAATCTGATTTTCTGATCTTCAGTCATGCTAGTAATATTTAAGGATTATTCTGTTTTAACATATTTTAAGTTTGTGCTAGAAATTCAAGTGGATTAAAAGAATGGGTGATATGAAAACTGCTTCTTTTTTTTTCCCATTCAGGAGAAGCTGATTGCACTAAAGGAAATAAAACAAATGCATCCTTATGGAGCTGATAAAATCACTAGTAAAAAATATTTGTGTCAAGGTGGGTTTTTCTCCCCATAAAAGATGAGATCAAGTTTTAAGTGAGAATTTAAGTAATGGATTCTTATTTTATGTCCCTTTGTTTAAAATGGATATAAAATCTTTCCAGAAGGAATATAAACAACAAGTGCTTGTCTGGTGTATCCTGACCATACCTGAGGCATGGTGATAGGAAGGGCAAGCCTGCATAGTAGCAACCTTGTTTTTGTAAGTTTCTGTTGTGTCATTCACAGATCATGACTATAAAAGCTGAGCATAAATAATACATTTAGGATGACACATTTTATCTTAGGTTATTAGTCAATATAAAATATTTTTAACCCAAGTAACTATTATTAGAAAAGCACTTTCACCATATGTCCTACTATATGTTTTTGGTTTACTATACTTTACTATTCTTTACTATCTAGAAATAATGAGTTGAATTTCTAACAGAGAAAAAAAAAATACTGTAAATTTGAACGCAAACTTCTCATTTTTCTGTTTGTTACAGTACCAAACAGTTTATTCAGTATCTTTAGTCAATAAGTCAGTCAGAAGAAGAAAAGGTTGAGACACCCAAAGACAGTAGGCTAAAAAAAAGTGATATTCCTGCTTTCTATACAGAAGGCATTCTTGGTAAGTGGCAGCCACATCTGCCACTTCTTCCAATTACAACAGATGACAGATCTTTTAGAGATCCCTACATTATAAATTATTAAGCCATTTTGCGTTGTTTGTTAACGACACAAAGTTCATCATGACTTGATTTTGTTAAATGCATAATGACATGAGAAATGTCAACTAAAAATCTATAGAACAACTCCAATATCTCTTCCTAATATTTAGGAGCATGTGGGAAGCCTATAGGCTACATGAAACTGCCATGGCAAAATTCCCCCGAATCCACAATCTACTTTTCTCATGCAGAATAAAACCCCCACATCTTCTCCCAAATCTTTCTGTGCTGCTTTTCCTACCTATTTTGCTTTTCAAGTTCTCTGTCCTCTTAAGATTATATAAAGGAAAGAAGAATCATTCATCAAAATAAGAACAGATGAACTTTAAAGTGTGTTTTATTTTTATTTTCTCACTTTTTCCCTATTCCCTGCATTTTCCCAATGTTCTGGCCATTTCTTTCTACTTTTAGGTCCTACAGGCCTTTTTCCTAGTTAGTTTTCTTTCTCCCTTCCTTCAAATTATTTCCAGTGCTTTTATATCAGCACTTACAGTATGAGCTACTCTTCTGCATTAAGGTCAGGCTGAAGAATGGGGAAACTATATGGAGCTTGATGCCCAGGGCCTTACGTAAGCACGTAATCCTTTTGGTTATCCATGCTTGTTTCTCAGGAAAGGACTACAGACACAGTAAGATTTTCTTGATAAATGCACAGTTTAATTATTCCACTAATCATGACCTTGATTAACCCAGACAGGAGATTTCCAATTAGATAGGAGTGTCCTACCCTGTCTGGTCTCTACTTGTATGACACTGCTTTTCTGTAGACCTGTCCCATTCCACTTGTGGCTGCTTTAAACACTAAGCAGAGGACCTTTCTACTGCTAGCAGCTAACTGCTTGGCTGTAGCCTCCTCCTGTCACGTTAGTATCAAGTGCTGTACTATTCAAAGATTACCTAGGTGGCCTGCTTTTCTCCTTGCATGTGTAAGTATTTTAGGAGGTTGGCAAAAATATGTACTGGTTTTGCTTTTTTTACAGGGATGGAAACCTTGCCTACTGGCTCACTTTAGCCAGAGTTGTCTGGAGGAGAAAATGCTGAAAATTCCCATACTAAAACATTGTTTCCATTGCTCAAAAGACCAAACTACGAAGAAAGGCTAAACATTGTCATAGCTTTTACAGTAGCTTCCTCATCAAAAACCTGGAAATCTGTAGGCATAAAAATACCTCAAAACCAGTGTGAATATAACATTCTTCATCTGGAGGCCAAAGCAAAATTAAAAACCTGCTGACTTTAATGAGTCTGGGATTTCTTTTACATCCAACAACTTACTTCTTCAGACCAATAAACTGTTTCAAAAACATCTTTTAATGTCTAAAGCATCCATATTAATGCAATTTTTAGCAAGAATATCACACATAGAGTAGCAGCTTTATAACTCCAAGTTCTTGTTTCAGTTGTAATGAAACACAGTACTCATGCAAGAACGTGTATTCTTAGGCAAAATTAATTTTTAACACAAAAATTTAACTGCGTGCATCTTAGTGACGATCATTTTCGTCTCCATGTTTTTTATTTATTTCATGAGTTTCATAGGGACTACTCATATGTTGTAAGTCAAACATGCAATTAATTAATTCCTTGTCTAAACAGGGTTGTTGAGGAACCATTTTCACTTGCATGTCTTTGGTGTCTTAAAAGATGGAGACTGAGTTAAATGAAATATTATTGTACTTGTGAGTGTTTAAAGCAAAATAAGAAGTTTCCTATTCTTTGATTCAGATATATACAGTTGGGGTAAATTAATTATTTCTGTTCAAGTGGAGATTCAAACTCTGAAAAGGGGTAGGCAACTTCTTACATGAGGAAACCAAAAGGAGTTTATTTGTTATTTATCAGCTGATATGGACAGAATGAGGAGGGGCGTCTCACTGGTCTTAGAAAGAGGAGCTCAGGAAGCTGGGGTATCACAAGGGAGTTGGAAGAGTGTAGTTTCTTATGTGAAATGTATATGGGAGAAGCAACATTTACAGGAACTGTAATACAAGTATCTTCATGGAAGAGTTCACATGAGAGTTGTAGAGGCAGGTGTTGTAAAACGTCTTGAAGAAAGTGGTTGGGAATCATTCATTTCATGAGGAAGTGGTCTCCAGGGAATTAGTTTCTAGTAGTGTATGCACAGAAAATTGGCTGAGTCTCTGAGGAGCATCTTGAGGCAGATGTCTCAGGAAAGCATAGCAGGGAAGGATCCTACCAGTAGTCTTTACAAACTACCTGGTTTGTTCCATAGCTCCTTCTCCCAGACAGGAGAGGAAAAGTTGGCTTCTCTAATGTTTATTTATATTTGAGTTTTTCTGTATGGAATATGATTTGGCAGTCTTTTACTCTTTGAATTTTTTTATTCTACCTGTGGAGATAGTAGTTCCAACAGACTGCAATTCAAACACCAACACTGGGCACAGCTGTTACTGGGAAGGAAATTGTTTCTGCAGTCTTACCAGACTTCTGAGACACTACCTGAAAACCACAGGCAAAGAATTTCTTCTCAGAGGCTGGGAGGAGAAAGACAAGTGTCTTGGATGTCGCTTTTATCCTAAATTATTCTAATTAGATTTGTCTAGTGGTCTGCAGGTAAATTCAGGTCTTTCCTCATGGAAGTATAATAGAATGGAAACTAAAGTTTTTTTTCTTAGCTTTTGCTTAGGAGAGAAAGAAAGAATAAAAATTATAGGAGAGCTAAAATATGATAACGTATTTAAAGTTGGTTACAGTTGTAACACAGTGATAGACTTAGTCATCAGTAAGTTTGGGTTTTCCATAAGTAATAAGTAATTTCTGGTATACATTTTCTCACAAGTTACTGAGTAATGCTATGCATGCAGGATATTCATAGCATTGATGAATCGTATTACCTGGGTGTTGGAGTAACTGTGGAAAAAATTATGAAAAAGCTCTTTAAGATAAAGGTATGTGTCTTACAAATGTTATATATATTCTGCATAAACCCTAGCATTTGGTTGTACTGAAGAGTGTGTAATCTTTCTGGTTGCTCTGAACAATTCTTATTCTAGGACCTTACCACTAGGACTTGCTATTTTTCCTCTTTGTGTAGTTGCACCAACTGTTTGTTATAGCACATTGTGTTTTCTGCATTATTGTTCCAGCTTCCACCTCATTTTCAGTCTCTATAGCAACACTGTTTCTTAGCAACTCGGATATTTACTATGCTTAGTAAAGGTCCCTCAATTTAGAAATATTGTACTCCAACCATAAGAAAAAATTGCTTTGAAACAAAGATCAAAGAAGTTTTATCTTTAATAATTCAGGATATTTATTACTAATTAATTAGGGTTCTCTGTTTTGACTGCTTAGACAATTACCTGATACTTTGATCTGGGCCTTTGCCAGGCATTTGTTGTGAACAGCATTCATGTAGCAAAACCTTTAGAACTGTGTCTTGAAGTCAACTTTTAAGTGCTATAAAACTACTGGACTTCTCTGGCGGTGTCGTCTGGCTTCTGGGCCTTTAGTAAGTTGCTGAGAGAAAGGTAAGCGCTATTACTGTATTTAAGAGAAGACAATAATTTTGACCTTTGAACACAGCATGGAATGTTTTCACCCTTCACAGGAAACAAAAGTAATTGTAATTTATTTTATGCATATTTAAAATGTTGATCAGATGTTGTCTGATTTCAAAAGAAGGAAGGCCTCTGTCATCCAGTCAATTTATCTAACAGGAGATTTCTGCCTTACTTGGTCTGGTGTGTCGTTCTCTGTACTTTAACTTAGTTATGTAAATTACATTTAAAAATGCATTTTATTTGCTAAAGTACATATTTTGACAACCTGTATAGGCAAACGAAATACATCAAAGTAATCAAACATGTTACTTTTCTTGCATGTTCTAATAGGATTCAAGAATAAGGCTACTCTTGTTCTGCACATAACAGTATTTGTGTTAGTGGATTCTGAGTTTATAATTGTAAAAATTTATTTCTTGTACATTTGTAACTAATTTTAAAATTCTTTTTTGTTTTGTGGAAGTGTTTTTAATTATTAATAAAGGGCACATGTAGCTGAAATACAACACACTGACTGACATAGTGTATCAATGAGCAGAATTAGTTCAGATTTGATGTTTTGGCAGGCAGATGATGCCTCTGCTTTCGTATGATGTTCATTATAAAGTAGCTGTACTAACACTGAAGTAGATTCTGTTCATTTAACCCAAGCACTCCTACTGCAGTCAAGATCTGGACTCTGTGTAGAATTTTGTAAATAAAAATGTAGACTGTACATATGTTAATAATGCCTTTCATAACTTTTTGGAGGGACGGTTCATGGGTATGATGTTATGATGTTGCACAATGACAACTAGTTTGGTAAAACACATAAACACATACTTAACTTTGGGACCATGAATACCCTAGTACAAGAGTATAGCATACTTAACCATATGGGTAATTTAAAGGTTGCACTGTATGGGATAGAGAGCTTGTCATCTTACAGAAAGTATCAAGTGCTAATAGATTATGCATGCTGTATAACTCAGTAATGTCAGTGGATCTGTTCTTATTTGAAGGAGAAAATTCTAGTGAGTGAGTTCTTATCTAAGTGAGTTTAACTGGTGTATTTTTCATGTATTTTTTCATCCTCTGGCTTTATTTTATGTACCTTTGGTGGAGAGAAAAAGAGGAGGAAAACTTGAGGCAAGCTGTATGTTTGAAAGTCTATCGTTAAGGTTACTATATGTAGGTTTCACTAAACACTAATGTTTAATTCATTGCTTAGAGTCTTCTGATTTCATTGATTTCCTCACATTGACTTTTCTGTCAAGCTATGTGGAGGCATATACTGCTACACCCATTTTAGGAGTAATTGTATAAGCAAATTTACATGCCTGTGTAAATGTTGGGCAGAACTGCTGTCTTGCAGAACCCATGGTTGAGTCCAAGTAAGGAAGAAAATAGAAGAATAGTGAAAAAGAAACGCAGTGGTATTTCTTTCAGAGAAGGACTTCAATAAAAACTGTGACATTGTAGTCTTTAATGAAGAAGCAAATCTGTATCCCATAATTTTGAATATTTATAGGTTATTTAGAGACTGAAACACAAAGTTGCAGCTTTCACCGTCATGGTAGGCTCAATAATTATAGATCATTGAATATTTATGCTTAATAATTGCCCAATATTCTGTCATGCCTATGACAAATGATCAATGACTCTCACTGGAAATATGTAATAAAGTGAGAGTTTGGGTAAGTTCAGATTTAATACCAAATTTATTGTTGAAGTTTTAGATGGTTTCCAACTATTTAATTTTTATTTATTCTAGCAAGTTTCCTTTTTTCCCCACTAAAAGCTGTATATGTGGCCTTTGGAGTCTTGTGTAACTTAGATCTGTTATACCTAGTGTTTTTTGACTGTAATATTAACTGAAGGATAGTTACTATACTGAATTAATATTTATATTTTCATGGTTAAAATTATAATGTAGTTTAGAGCCAATGAGGAGAGGTGCTATGCTGGACCTTGTTCTCACCAACCAGGAGGGCCTGTTGGGGAATGTGAAGCTCAAGGGCAGCCTTGGCTGCAGTGACCATGAAATGGTGGAGTTCAAGATCCTTAGGGCAGCAAGGAGGGTGCACAGCAAGCTTGCTACCCTGGACTTCAGGAGAGCAGACTTTGGCCTTTTGAGGGATCTGTTTAGCAGAGTACCATGGGATAAAGCCCTGGAGGGAAGAGGGGCCCAAGAAAGCTCGTTAATATTCAAAGACCACCTCCTCCAAACTCAAAGAGGAGGTCAGGCAAAAATACCAGGAGGCCTGCATGGATGAACAAGTAGCTCCTGGACAAACTCAGACAGAGAAAGGAAGCCTACAGTGGGTGGAAGCAGGGACAGGTAGCCTGGGAGGGATACGGAAAAATTGCCCAAGCAGCCAGGGATCACATTAGGAAAGCTAAACACCAGATAAAGTTAAGTCTGGTCAAGGACGTCAAGGGCAACATGAAAAGTTTCTACAGGTACATCAGTGATAAAAGGAAGACTAGGGAAAATGTGGGCCCTCTCAAGAAGGAAATGGGAGACCCAGTTACCCAGGATATGGAGAAGGCTGAGGTACTCAATGATTTTTTTGCCTTAGTCTTCACCGACAAGTGCTCTAGCCACACTGCTCAAGTCACAGAAGGCGAAGGCAAGGACTGGGAGAATGAGGAACTGCCCACTGTAGGAGAAGATCGGGTTCAAGACCATCTGAGGAACCAGAAGGTCCAGAAATCTATGGGACCTGATGAGATTCACCCGCGGGTCATGAGGAAACTGGGGGATAAACTTGGTAAGCCACTAGTCATCATATTTGAGAAGTCATGGCAGTCTGGTGAAGTTCCCGCTGTCTGGAAAAAGGGAAACATAACCCCCATTTTTAAAAAGGGAAAGAAGGAAGACCTAGAGAACTAGAGGCTGTTCATCTCACCTCTATGCCTGGCATAATCATGGAGCAGATCCTCCTGGAAACTATATTAAGGCACATGGAAAATAAGATGTTCAATGACAGCCAACATCACTTCACTAAGCGGAAATCATGCCTGACAAATTTGGTGGCCATCTATGATGGAGTTGCAGCGTTGGTGGATAAGGAAAGAGTAGCTAACATCAGCTGCCTGGACTTGTGCAAAACATTTGGCACTGTCCTGCACAACATCCTTGTCTCTAAATTGGAGAGACATGGATTTGATGGATGGCTCACTTGGTGGATAAGGAATTGGCTGGATGGTTGCACTCAAAGAGTTGCAGTCAACAGCTCAATGTCCAAGTGGAGACCAGTGACGAGTGGCATTCCTCAGGAGTCAGTACTAGCACCAGTGCTGTTGAACATCTTTGTGGGTGATATGGACAGTGGGATTGAATGCACCCTCAGCAAGTTTGCCGATGACACCAAGCTGCATGGTGCGGTCGATACACTGAAGAGAAGAGACACCATCCAGAGGGATCTGGACAGGCTTGAGAGATGGGCCCATGCAAACTTCACCAAGTTCAGCAGGTTGAGGGAGGTGATTCTGCCCCCTCTACTCTGCTCTGGTTCAACCCCACCTAGAGTACTGCGTCCAGCTCTGGGACCCCCAACATAAGAGGGACATGGACCTGTTGGAACGAGTCCAGAGGAGGACCACAAAGATGATCAGAGGGCTGGAGCACCACTCCTATGAGGACAGGCTGAGAGAGTTGGGTTTGTTCAGCCTGGAGAAGAGAAGGCTCCAGGGAGACCTTATAGCGGCCTTCCGGTACCTAAAAGGGGTGTACAGGAAAGATGGGGAGGGACGCTTTATCAGGGAGTGTAACGATAGGACAAGGGATAATGGTTGTAAACTGAGGGAGGGTAGATTTAGATTAGATATTAGGAAGAAATTCTTTACTGTGGTGGTGGTGAGACACTGGAACAGGTTGCCCAGAGAAGTTGTGGATGCCCCATCCCTGGAAGTGTTCAAGGCCAGGTTGGATGGGGCTTTGAGCAACCTGGTGTAGTGGAAAGTGTCCCTGCCCATGGCAGGGGGCTTGGAACTAGGTGATCTTTATAGGCCCCTTCCAACCCAAACCATTCTGTGATTCTATGATTAATGAAATAAATCCTCAGGGGAGACATTCAGTTTCTATTATTATCAGGGACATAATTACTTTTGCTTTCAGGGTTGTATTAAGACGTAGATTCATGGTTATGCTTCCCTTTTCCTTTCCTTCTCAGCTCAAAATATATAATGTCAGCTTAGCTGAACAACTTGAAAATTTTAGAAAATAGTCTTGTGAGCAATTGCAATCAATGAATCTTGGGAAGAGTCTGGTGTAAAAGTATGCCCTCTCTGACCTGAAATGATACACTATGGACTGTGTAGTAATCCTGTATGTAAACACTGGACTCTTCAGTAGTGAAATATGCCATTTTGTGTACTTGAACTGTTTTGGGGACTGTTTTCACCCTGATACAATTTTGCGGTTACTAGAATTACTCCTACTTTATCCTGAGCAATTTTCTGGAGTTTCTCTGTACTTGGCACCAAAACTATTATGTTGTTTTATGTAATTCTGTTTAATTTCATCTCTGAAATACATCCAGTAAATTGTTCAGATTAAAAGGTTTGATATGAGTGGTTCGATATGTCTCTGTCTAGAAAATGTGGTTTTACACTTTGGTTTGTTTTGTTATAGAACGCCTAATGCCATCTGTTCATTTTAAATGGATCCAGACTTGCAGGGTAAGGATTTTTCTCATTTTTCCCAGCTGTTCTCAAGAGACATTTCTGTGTTTGGACAGAAACTAATGAATTGTAGTGAAGTCATGCCACTTTCAGAATCTCAGTGCTGTAACACATAAATGACAAATTACTCAACTGTGCTGTCCTACCTTTATTTTTGGATCTGTTCTGGCACCTTCCCTGCCATTATCACCTTGGCTTGTGGAATGGTCAGGTGCGCAGGGGCCATGTTCCCTAATTGATAATATAGGATCAAGTTTTTTCACGTATTCTGGAATAGGCATCAAGGATGGCTATACGCTCACTTTTTGAGCGCAAAATGTTAGTGGATACTTCATCTGCTACATAACAAGTGGTACAAAGTGCAGAACTAGCTGGAGATGTCAGGAAACACTGCACTCTTTTCTATATCTGTAGGAATTCCTTTGTCAGCCTCTCAAGAAAGGGCACTTATCAGTCTTGAGGTGAAATTTGACCCACTGCAGAATGATTACATGCTGGTTTTCTGTCCAAAGGGGAAGCTCCATTTCTATGAGAAATGAAAGGGTTTAGTGCCCCTAAATAGCCTTTCATAAATAAGAATCCTAAAATATTTTGTATTTTACTTGGGCTTTTTTTCCTTTGTCTGCTGTTTTACTTGCAACCTAATTCAGAACTGTTGCTTGACAAGCACAGAATGCCTGACTTTGAGGCTACATTTTGTCTGTAAGTATGGACTTGAAGTGAGTAGCAGATGGCTACTAAAACAGATTGCCTCCACTTAGAAAGTCATCCTGCACATGGAAGGTGTTTGAGTTGGATCATGTGTATGTTTCTAGCATTTGTATTTGAAAATAAGCATTTGGAATTTAATCCATAGCCTACTGAAAACTGTGGGAGTCTTTCTGTTACTTTCAAAAGAGCTTTGGATCAGTTTACTGAAGAAAAAGAACTGATGATGCATGGAAATCAAAACTCATTTTTCACATTGTATGACATGCT
Organism: Charadrius vociferus; assembly: GCF_000708025.1. Taxonomy (NCBI): domain Eukaryota; kingdom Metazoa; phylum Chordata; class Aves; order Charadriiformes; family Charadriidae; genus Charadrius; species Charadrius vociferus. Next base: position 7,110,049 of record NW_009649570.1, read on the forward strand.
ACACTGTATCTCCAAATAATATCACAAAACATAGTATGACAAGAGCAGGACTAAACAGATGGTATAGCAGATATTGGCTTATTTCTGTATCTTAGGCAGCATCTGGGAACCAGCAGAGCCTGTAATTTGCTGACTATTAGCATTAGTCTGGTACATTTGTGGGAAACCATTGCACGCAGCTCATTTCCAGACTAAACAGGTAGAGAGCTTTGTGAGTTATTTCTGCTCAGTTATGCATATTTGTTGCTTAGCTTTGACCTTAATCATCTGTGGGTAACTCTTCCTCTCTGAACTACAGGATGAAAGAGTCTCTGAGGACAGGAGGATAACTGATAAATCACTTCTGGTTTCTAAAGCTTTGTGAACAAGCCTTTTTTTTTGTCTTGAAGTTTTAGGTATGTGTGTAAAGTATCAGGTAGAGGTCATGCTCAGAAGCCCTTACTTCCCACCCAGGAAAACATCCTTTAGTGATGTGAAAGGAATGAGCAAAAATCATGTAAGGGTATGGGATTTAGTCAAGCAGCTTGAGTGGGATTACTAAGTAGACATGTTAAAAGCCAGTTGCTCTGGTAAATTGCTTATATTATTCTTAATGTTTGAAACAATATGTATCCAAAACAATAACCCCACTGTGCAGACTGACAAACTGTGCCTTGTAGAAGAGCATCTCTGATCAAGAAACAGTTTTGCCTGAAGAAATATTATTTCATTATGATCTTGGCTAAAAGTATGCACAGTGCATATCCTTTTTTTCTGGTCCATGAATAGACTTGATTCCCAAAGAAGCAGGTGTGCTCTCTATGTTAAATACTGTTTTTACAACTCATGTCACTGGTCATAACAAAACCATTTTCCCCACAAAACTATTGGAAAAAAAGAAAAGATTTTAATTTTTTAAATTTTTTCAAAATTTTCCTTCAGGTTATTGTGGGTTTTGATCAAGTCCAAATGTGGTTATTTTGATTTTTAGTTAAACAATTTGTTTTTCTTTGTTTGTTTGTTTGTTTCTTTCTTTTTTTTTTTTTTGACACAAACCACCTTATTGTAATGTGCGTTTGTTTTCTTTCACAGAGGCCTTCAATGATGTTCAGAGCTCCGTCTACAGAACAGCCCTAAAACTACGTTCTGTACAAAGTCTGTGCCAGTGTTAGTAGCTGAAGAGAACCCTGTGCTTTGACAGGGAGAGGAATTTGTAAAAAATTTGTGTTGCTGTCACCATGAGTTATTATGCTACATTGGTCTCTTATTTTCTACCTGAGAATCTCAGAATGCATTACGAACACTTAAGAACCAGATAGTACTTCATATACAAATTGATTTTCCCCCCTTTTGAATGTCTGTGGAAATACATTAGTAAAATTCTAAAGGCATGGGAGAATCAAATTATTATTACAATCTGCAACATTGCTATGTAGACATCACTGGCAATTATGCATTTTTATCTGTATATTATTATTCTTGTTAAATGTCAAATTCTCATGTGTTTCTTAGGAGTTGATTTATTGGAAATAATCATGGATCATCGAAAATGCATTGACAGGCATTATTATTAATACTATACGTATTAATGAGAACAAAACAAAATATGATAGACCAGAAAATCCCTGGCTATTTAACTGGGTGTAAAATCCATATTGAGCTAAAATGCATGGAAATCTTAAATTTTCCACCTGAAAGTCTCTTGCTGAAAATGCACAACATTGCAAGTGATGTCTTCAGGGTAGCACAGAAAAGATGACTAGTTTGTTGGCCTTGGGCATATTTTTTCATTTGGGCATGCTCTTCTATGAATGTATTTAGTCTAGTCTCAGCCCTGATACAGTTAATCTGCCTGATGTCACACCAACTCACACAGGTACTGATTTTCATTAGATTTGCTGTCTAGGCCTCCATGTCTCCTCTAGTCCCCCTTGAACACTGGTGACCAGAATTGCACATGGGTTTCCAGATTGAGTGTCTCACACTGCACCGGGAAGACCATAGATGACATATTGTAGGTTCTCTGCTTCTCCAGCAATCTAAAAACTTGTTATCTACTACAATCTTTCTCTTCTAATGTTAATTCTAATTGATCATATCTCTGACATACTGAATGTGACCTCTAAGAAGCCATAGCGCTCTCTTCCCAATGGATATTAGTTATTCCATGGCACATTTGTAATACAGCCTGTTAGCCCCTTTCTTGGCCCTAGTGCCCCTCTTCTCTTTGATTTTGTGCATGAGGCAAAAAGTTACATCAAATCACAAATGGTTTTCCCAGTCCTAGGGGAGCTTTTTTCTGAAGTACTGAAGGGTGCATGTTTTTATGCTATCTGTACATGGAATAAAATTTTGGTCGATAATTTGGATGCAGTTAATAATGCTATTCTCTTCCTTTCCTGTTTGTCCCAAAATCACATCCAGGGAATTTCAGTTGAGCTGTTCTATCTTTGTAGCCTCACAAGTTTTGCTACATCCATAAACCCAGCAAGACCTTTCCCAGATTATTTCCTTTTTGTGTTGCATACTGGTTTAGACTTCATTTTACAGACTCGTCTTAGCTAGGCACTTCTAATAAAAAAAAAGTCAAGCTTCCATTCATGGAAGAAAAGGGGATCCTCATTCATTTCTCCCTTAATTTTCCCACAGTGGATTTGATTGATGTTTCTCTGATTCAGCACATCCTATCAAGTGAACAGTGCAAGCAAGAAAAGCAGATTTCTCTGAAAGTTCAGCAGATCTCTGGAATGCTGATGAAACTCTTCCAGAGGGCAAGATTAGAAAAACCAGGCCAGGTAGCTCCAAGAGCTGCTGAATTCACGTTGAACCTGCTAGTTGCCATCTATGACAGGTGAGAGGAAGCACAAATGTAAATCCATTGTGAAGTACCGCTAGACTAAGTCAGTTTCTACCACTCTTATACCATTTCTGTATCAAACTCTCCCATTTTGATGGTATTTTGCTTGTTATACACAATGGGAATAGTTCAGCTATACAAATATGAGGCACAAAGCTTTATCAGAGAAACAGTGGTCAAATGTTTCCAAAATTGTCTGGAAGTCCAGATGTCTGCCAGTCCCTGCTAGTTTTTTCTGTGAACAGCTTTACAGAGAGTAGCTCTTCTTTTGACTGCCAAGATATTTTGATACACTCCTGAAAAAGAACCCGTATTTGCCTTTGAATGACAGTACCCATGCACAGGTCAAGAATTTGCCAGTCACTTTTCACTATTCTGTTTTCTCTGGTTTAAAAAGTTCATCAGCCAATTATGAAACAAAACTACTGTTTCATAACTAAGCTGATTAGCTAGCTCCTATGAATAGCAAATAGTTTCTGGGAATAATAAGGAAGCAGCTCACAGAGTATACTTTTCTCATGTATTGTTTGTGAATGATGAATTCATTCACTAAAGGCAGGATTGGTTTGTGATTGTATCAGATTTAAAAGACAAAGGCTAAGTTCATTGTGCAATTTATACCACAAGTGAAATGTATTCCCTTCTACATCAGAGCAAAGTTTTTTACTAAAAGTGAATGAGATGTAAATGGTCTGCAGGACTTTTTCTTGAATCACTGTCATTAATAATATGATTACTACTGCTTAAGTTCGCATGTAATTAATTTTTTTGTACTTAAAAAAATCAATTATGGCTAAGAATAAATTGGTGTATTATGAAACAAAGCTAGAAACACCAAGAATATTTTGTAATTTGTGTTCACTCTAGGGCAATAATTTAGAAGAACCTTCTTAACAGGAATATCTTGGTCTTTTTTTCTGTTTTCTTAGGACAGTGTATCATTTTCTTTTTGATGTAATTTCTTTAGAAAAAAATTTTTACAAGTTTCTTGCCATGAATATAGTATACAAAAAGCTTCTTATAATTTTCTTCTAATCCTGTTTTCTCTGTAGAGTGCTGTTCTCCACTGTCAGCACTGGAAAGTATTTTATGGCAAGAGCACAAAGGGCTTTTCCATTTTTGTGATTTTTGTGTGGTAGCTTACTTAATAAGCTTATGTAAACCATCATAAGGGGTTTTGATTGTATACTTTAGCTGTAATCTTGGATGCTTTTCAATGAAAGTTCTGGTAAAAGTAAATATATAAATTCTAGAAACTTTTGACCCAGGCAGCTCATACTTTAGACACTATATTGCAGCTTTATGCAGCATGCTCTGTAAAAATGCAGTTTATCTAAAGATTCTTGAAGACAATTTTATGTAATGATATTCTGAAGTGCAGTACTGCTTTGCAAAAGTGATGTCTTAAATATAGAATTCCAGGATCTCGTGATTTATGGTTCCAATTCATGTCTCCTTTGTCTTCACATAGAGAAATGTTTTTTCATTAGGTGCCTGTGTCGCAAACTCATCTTCTAAATGAAGCTACATGCTTTATGATCTAATGGTCAAAACTAAAGTCCTGCTCCTGCCTATATCCTTTTGATTAAACTGAGTTGCAGTGAAATTAAAGGGATCCCGCCCAAGAAAAGCCTGATACAGATCTGGAGCCACAGTGAATCTGGCTGATGATATAATACAAAAAACAGATTGTAATTCTGCTTTCTTTTCCATATTTGGGAAAGCTTTCCACAAAGAGCAGAGTTTCTTTAGGACATGTATTGTAAATGTAAAATTATATTTTTCTTGGAATATAAGATCTTTGAAGGAGATGCTGTCTTCTTGGTTTATGATTTCATGGTATCTTGAACAGTTACCTCTGTAGTTACATTCAATGACAAAGGGTCCTAGATATAAAATATCACTAAAATGCAACATCACTTATATGCATATAAAAGGATATGAGTTTTGAATTGTCTTCCAAGTAGCAATATTTTTTTCTTTAGAGATTTCAGTTTTTATATTCTCGGTGAACGTAGTGTAACTTACTTTATTTTTCTAGATCTGGAACAGGTTATATCAAAACTAGATCTGCTGCAGCTGCCCTAATTGCCCTTTCAGGAGACACTCTACTGGCTAAATACAGAGGTGGGAAATATATGATTTTATACACTGCCTGAAATACTGGACATTGAGAAAAATCTCCATTGTGTTTTTTTTTTACTTTAAAAGAGAATACAGTGCTACCATGCAAAAAGTAACTTATGTTGACTGCTTAGTTGTAGAGAAAGGTTGATGCAGAAGAACACATTTTCATCAATGTCTATAGCCATCTTCAAATAAAAAGTCTCAGAACAATTCATAATAAAGTTTAAGTAGATTTTAAAAATGAAGGCCGAGTTCTATTTGCCTAGCAGAAAAGAACAGAAAAACCCTAGTTTTAAATTTCATTGGATTAGAAAACAATTTTATATATTTGATCCAGGAAGCTTCTAGAGCCCTTTTTTTTTTTTTTCTGTGTTTACTGCCAGGAATAAGGAATTGCCATCATTGCCTTGTTGTCCTTCTCTTTCCTCTGCCTGTAGGAAGAAAGTATTGTCACGGCAGTCAGTGCCTGTCAGATAGACAATAAAGGGGAATTTTCTGGAGGGGTTTATTTGGTAGGCTGCAATCTCCATGTGAACAGTTTGAGAATAAGTAGCTAGAAGACACTTCAGGCTCTGCCAGAATTCCGGTTTCTTTCCTCTGGTTGTTTTCAGCTTTATTCCAGTTTTATGCTGTCCTCGATGGGAAGGTGGCTGTGATTACCCGTAGTGCCCTGAGAAGCCTACTAAAAGACTTAAATCAGGTAATGCCACTGCAAGTGCTGTTACACAACAGATGTTGTAGGAGTATCCTAATCTAGGAGAAAAAAAATACATGGTTGATACATTTTATGTTTTATTACATTATGGGGTTGAAGTCAGTAGGGCACTCTGTGGACGTAGGGAACTACCCTGCAAAGTAGGTAAAAGAATCAAATTTTGCAGCTTTTCTCAGTCAAAGTAACCACATCAGTGCCTCTGTGTATTCATTTTGCTTGAGCTTACAGGTCCTGGGAACAGCTGTTCCTAAAGCAACTCCAAAATTCAGATGTCTGTACTTACTAGAATAACTTAAAACTGCAGAAAAATGCCTTAGCATACAGGTATTTCCAGCTGAACTGTCACTGAAAACGGGGTCTGAAAATGACCCCTGAGGTTCAAATCCAGTGTCTTTCGATATTCTATTATGGCAACATAGTATGTTGATCCATTTCACTAAGTGAGCTGGAAGCAAATCATTCTGACACATACTGAACTATGAAATTGCATACTTATAGTATGAATATGAACAGTTTTTTTCATAACAGTACATAAAATGGCATTGCTAGAGATGCTTCACCATCTGTGTGCTGTCACCATCTCAGCAGAGCATGATGGGAACATCTGTTTTTTATTGAGGTGTTTCTGAGCCTTTCTTCTTGATGCAGATCCCAGCCATTGTGGGAGAAAGCTGCTCTCTGTCTTGTGTGGAAATTGCAACTCACAGCTGCTTCCATGGGGTGAGTGAAATTATGATGTCCTGGGAAATTATTTTGAATGTTGCTGGTTGATTAAAATTGCAAGTTTATCACCATATAACATCCACCAGTATCTACATTTAAGGGGCAGGGCTGTTGACCAGTCTCACAGTATAGGAGGATTTATATCTATAGAAAAGATGGTCAATAAGATACTACTGAAGACTCTTGCATTTACTCCAAAACCTTTGAAACCCAGTAACATTTTACATGAATGGAAAAATCTATGCTAGCAGAGTCCAATATCAGAGCTTTTATTAGTAATTGTAGAAGAGACACCAGTTCTTTTCAAGTAAATGGCTGAACTTGAGACATGTATTTTTTCCAGGTTCTGAATTCAGCAATTGTTGAAGAAAAATTCCTGTCTTGGCTGAGATCAGAGCCTGCTGTTCTCCTGTGGCTCCCTACGTGTTACAGATTATCAGCCACAGAAATGGTTTCTCACCAAGCTAGATGTAGAGTCTGCAAAATTTTCCCCATTACAGGCCTCAGGTGCGTCAGTAATTACTGCAGTGTATAGCATCCATATAAATAGTTATTACAACTGTTTGCATACCTTACAGGCTCTAACTGCTGTATTAAGCAACAAACTTTGGACATAATGTAGTTTAACAAGTAAGATAGGGAAAG
>NW_009649570.1:7117115-7133384 GCF_000708025.1 Charadrius vociferus
GGAAAGAGAGAACCATCGCAGGGTAGACCTCAAGCCTGCATCCTGCTTCTCGTTAGTTCACTAGCACAGACTTACTGATCATGGAGAGTTACTGAAAGTAAACTGGCAGTTCATTAGTAAAGCCAAGTAAACCCATGTATCTCATTTCTTAGTTCTTTGTCCCATAATCGGGTATATTAACTGGCTAGTTAAGTTATCCATTTTGGCATCTTATTCATCTAATTAATGGTATAAAATGGCCTAATGGTATAAAAAGAACACTATCCATTAACTACTGACGAGAATGCTCAGAAAAGCATTTTACTGTCACTCTCTTCTCACTAATAGTAAGCTTGCAGGTTTAGTTTTTTGCATGCTTATTTTTTTGCAAAGTTGCAAATCCTACATCAATAATGTAGTGATACTACAGTTCAATGAGAGCAGCAAATAGAGATAAGCTGGTGTATAAGAAGCATATGAAGATGTAACTGCATTCTCAAAAATGGTGCTAGAACACTTTCTTCCTTGGACTGAATTTTGATCCCACAAATATATAATAGCAAAATCATAAGTGGGTTCTGGAGAATAGTCCAGTGTCATTTGGACCCAATAACTCTTGCATTCAGAGAACGCTGAGTAAAGTCATTATTCTAACAAAGGTGCTTCTCTGCATTTCAGAACCCAGGCATCTGGATTTCCAGTAATCAAGGTCATGTACACCAAGTTCTTACTTGTGGAGAAGCAACTTAATCCTTCTGTTTTCCTTCACAGGTATCGCTGTCTGAAGTGCCTCAGTTTTGACCTTTGCCAAGTGTGCTTTTTCACTGGCCGTCTCAGCAAACCACATAAGAGGTCACATCCTGTTGTGGAACACTGTGTGCAGGTAGAGTCCCGTTGTACTGATTAATTTCCGTGTTCAGGTTCTTCACATAGGCAAGTAGGCCGTACACTCTTGAACTACTTTGATTATGAAATTATGTGTGTCTTAGCCATAATGGCCATGACATATTAGCATTATTAATCTGGGAACAGTGACTCAGGGAAAGGAAAAAAGGGGGCTTATAACCTTCAAAGGAGTGTTTTGTTCCAAAATAACTGAATAGAGCCATGAAATGTTATGGTGCACGTCCTCTTCCCAAGGAGTTTTATGGCAAGTTTGCCATTTGTAGATCATCCTTAAATGTGTAGAAAGGGCTCTCAGTGTGTCCCAGTGCTCCTTCCTCCCAATCCCAATGCCAACTTATTCAGAAATTAGTTCATCCTAAAGTTGTACAAACTCCTACATGAAATTTCCTTTATTTCAGAGTTTTTCCACTTTGTTGTAAGCCTTTTGGACTCATTTGTCTCTGTCAGTTAGGGACGCAGCACAAAGAGGCAGAATGAGACCAATTAAGCTCACCTACTTGGGCTCCATTACAGGGGCAACTTGTGTTTTCATCACACTAGTGGCAAGGTTCAACACTGGGAATTTGTGTTTGGAAGATCAGCTTCTCCTTGGAGCAGGAAATTCCAGATCTTGCACACAGCAGCAGACAGGGTTTTTTTTGTGGATCTATATAATGGTATCTTCTTCTGTTCCAGTAAATGAGCTGAAAAGCACCCATGAAAGTTTCCCTACTAAGCTGTACTTCATGGTCTCCTTCCTGAAATCCTGCACTTAACGTGAAAGATGTCTGGGTAGCCAGTGTTTTCACCAAAACTAAAGAATGTTAGACTGCTTTTGCAGTCACCCTTTGTCTGGGGGAACATTAAACTGTAGTCACTTCATTGCTGTCTTTCTGCAAACCAAACCCTATTGCTAACACTGTGAGAAACTGTATCTGGTTGTTCAATATCTGCATTAAAAATAACAGATAGATGTTCATTCCTCCAAATATTCTTCCTCATCCTCCATCTGTGAGAAAGTAGGAGAATCAACAGGCAACTGATCTCCTCACATAGAGATTTCTAACAGAGACATTAAAATCAGTGTGAATAGAGAGTGAATGGGAGTGCGTGGATGTGGAATCACCAGAAGGGTGGGCAGGAGGGATATAACAAGGCAGGAGATGATGCATCCTAGATTAGCTGGTCACCCAGATCCCAGCACTTCCACACACAGCTTTTCAGGACAACCAAATCAGGAAAACAATAGGTAGCCTGAAACAAATGACAAACTGCCATTTGAAGATGCCATCACAAGAGATGATGATTTGAAGATAAAGAACTAGACATAAGACACCCAAGTAAGGAGACAAAGGATCACAATCACTGCCAGCTCCTAAAGGAGCTAATGGCACATCCAAAAAACAGCACATGGTCATGCTAAGAGGAACCCAGGAGGCTTAAGGAGAGCTGGCATCTCTTGTCCTCCATGTCACTGTAAGTCATCATGGCCCTACCGTATGTATACATACACCTTGGTGTGTGAATGCTGGCAAGACTACTTGGACAGATGTATGTTAGTGCTTGTCAGTGAGTGAGTATGAGTGAGTGAAATCAGTTTTGGTTTAAAATGAAGTCCCCTTCCTCTCCTATACTGTCTGACATTGAGCTTTCTCATGTTGTAGCTTCAATATTGCAACTGGATCACTGAACTTAAGTTTCCTTTATGAAGCCCTACTGTAACACTAACCCTGTAAATATTACTTTTGTGGCCAAAATCTATACCAAAATTAAAAAGATAAGCTACTCAATATGACAGATACCATTTTTATATAATTTGTGTGAGACATAAAAGAATTAGTAGTAAGCCACTTTTCCCATACCTTCCACTCTTAGAAGATGCTGTCTTTGGCCGGGTAATTTTTACATTGTCTTTACCAGGGAGTGGGCTGCTGAGTCGGGATTTGAAATATCAGCACTAAGGAAAAAAACCTTACCGTGCTGACACCTTGTGGTAATGTTATTACCACGTTGAGAAATGACTAGGAGGCATGCTGTATATTTTCTTTGTGTTTTCCTGTTCACCACATGTTCTGCAGCAGTCACTTCCTGCAGCAGAATTGGTTTGTGTCCTCCTGTAATACAGCTACTGAGCTTAGTTGTTGTACCTGATGTGACAAATGGAAGTGTGGTTTTCAACATATTGTACAAGAGGAGGATGTGAGGCACAGAAGGCTGCAGCAATTAACACTTCATACAAGTATAAAAGTACTCCTTCCCATTGATCAAAAGGAAACTTATATACTAGTTGGGCAGAATTATCATTTTGACTGTGAACTGAATCATTGTAACTGCCAAAATCCTGCATTAAGCATTGCCAGGTTGCCTGAATTTGGCCCAGACAGAGTGTTTTCCTTACCTAGCAGAATTGGAGCCAATCTTGCCTGTGGTCCTGCATCATCATCCACCTCAGCTTCCCTTCTAGGGCTCAGACAGCAGTCATTAACTACTTCAATTGTGGAACAGGTGGACCTTTGCTTTCTTATGTTTTGCCTTTGCCTTGGATTGCATCTACTTCTGGGCAGCACCAGTTTGAAAATTCACTCCCTTCTTTATTATCCCTCATTCCAATAGATGTCAGCAAAGGCGAATGCAAAGCACTTTCTCCGCACCATCAGGAACAATCTGTTTCAAGAACGCTGCAGAAGAAAGGAGGCTCAGAGAAGGAGGGCTCTAGAAATAGTGGAGGACAGGCACTTCCCTACTCACAAGAAGACTTCGTGAGTTTCTGTTTCCAATGAGTTTATAACATCTGAATAACATGTCAGGCTGCTTGATTATGTCCTTTGAATAAGTAATTTTGTTATGACAGACACCATGTCATGATTTTTCCATTAAAAAGGGAAAGCATAAATGGAAAATTGCTGCACGTTGCTCTGGCGCTTAACCATGATTACCATGCTGACAACCTAATGACCAGTTGTCGTATAAAATATAACATGCTTGTGTCTTCCTTCCCTTCTTCCTTATGTCATCTCTTTCTTTCCATGCCATTTCTTATGCTCAGTCTAGGGTCAAGCATTGGAAATATTTAGTACCTGTCACAACTGCATGGGTTTTTAAGCACCTCCTCTGTGGCAAATCCATTGGAAATTAACTGTGAATACTTTCCACATGTGACTCACAGTGTGTTCACTGACTTCTGATTCTACTCAAGTCCCATTGAATTGCAGTCCTGTGGGATTACTCACAATAGTGAGTAGCTGATCTCACTATTCCAGTTCTTTCAGATCAGTTCTGTGTGCTTTTAGTTAATGAATAAATTCAGTACTGTATTTCTGTTGAGCACAGTTGTGAATAATAAGCATTGGGGGTTGTGTTGTGATTTTCCCTATAGTTATTGCTTCCTTGCTCTGAGATTTTGGTTGATATTTAGGTGTAGAAACTGAAGGGAATGATTATACAAGTTAACCACTACAAAAATATGAAGGGTGAGATTCCTTCCTAGTAGTATAAAGATCTATCAACTCTCTTGCATCTTGCATCAATAGGAAAAATGGTCACTCCTCTGTAAAGAATTAATTTTGTTCTTGCGCAAAGGAGGAGAAAAATCTGTTCATAAAACTTGATTGTGCTACAATGGTAGGTAAGTACATTGCTATTAGAAAAAAATTTTTATATACAGTAAGACCAATGGATGATAGTTACAGTGATTCTCACAGAGAATATTATTTCAGTATTTGTTTTTTAGAGTGTGGTGAAAAGCAAAAATTTTCCATTGCTAATATCTCCCCACTTGTATTCAGCAATAAAAAATCATTCTTCATTTTGAATGTCATTTAATCCTTCTGTGAGCAGTCAAGATTTCTCTGTAATTCTGTGGGTTTTGCTTACCTAATGCTTGGGTAGCAATGAGAAAAAGAAGAATTTGAGGTTGTCGTTACAGATGTTACTGTGTGGCTAATAGGTATCTGGGCTTTTCCTAGAATAGAAGGGACTGAACAACAGGATATCTGGCCCTTTGCTATCTTGTTGTAGTTGAATTTCACAAGATATTTAGCTCTTGGCTAAAGGAAGCAAGAACAGGAAGCAGCAAATTGCACTGGTACTAAATGTGTGGAAAGAAGAACCTGTTGTTGAGATTCTGTTGAAAGAGTAGAATTTGCTTTAAGAAATTTCATTCTTTCAGTCAAAATATGCCAGCAGGCATAGCTAAACCATACCTGTGCTTAGTCAATGGCACAGCTGTCTGTCTACTTAGAGTGTATTAGTTTTATCTTTCTGGGTACCAAAACCTTGATCATTTCTCTACTCATTATTTCTCTGTTGGTATACAGTCCCCCTGCAGAATTGAGTACTTTACCACCTCCTGGCCCTGAAAACCTGTCTTTCCCAGTGGACAGACCTGTCCTGGAGTTGCCCAAGTTCGTATCTGAGAACAGAACTGTAATAAAGAAGAGTGAGAATAACAGCAAGACACTAGAGCAAGGCAAGACAAAAGCTCAGGTAAGCAAAACATGAAGCTGTAATAATGCTAACGCTGTGAGGAAAAACTACCAAGTTAACCATCTAATTACCTTCTAATTACCAATGAAAAAGAAATTTAATGGGCAGCTTCATCTTTCTGTTAATTTCTCACTTGTGGAAAAAAATGTGGAAACAGAAAACTTAGTGAAGCTTGATTTTGATACCATCCCAAGATTAGGGGCTAACTCCTTGACTTCTGTGACCTTCAGAAGCATTTGTAAGAATATTTGCTCTGTTACTTTCTTTCTTTTCGAGTTGTCTTAGAGTAGCATCCCAAAGACTAGCTAAGACTGGACTCCTGTCTCTATTCTGACAGTAAAAAATGCCATCATGTCCTCTTACTGCAAGCAAATGTCAAGGAAGGATGCCTTAATTCTTATCAGGCTCAGGGTATTTTTGTCACCATGGCAATAGCAAGAGGACAGAATGGGCCCTTCTTAAGGATAAACCCAGAGTAGGGTCCACTCCAACTAAAATAGCTCATGCATAAAAGCTCTCTACTAATCCATTTCCAGGTTCCCTGCATAGAAACAATGCTAGATGAGTAGGTAGGAGTGTAGATAAAAATAATTACATAGCAGTTTTTTGTTTCTATATTTATTTGAGAGGTTGGTAGCTCTGCACATACGTGGAATATAGGGAACACTGGGTTGTGTTCAAACCAGTTTGTGTCATCCACCCATCTTGTTCTTCCCAGAAGCCAAGGGTGCAGTAACTGAGAACTAGCCTGTGTGTGTCAGGTCACTCCTTTGCCTGCTACTCCTGTGCTGCCCTTTGGAAGACCTGCCTTTTAGGACTCTGCTGCGCAGCTTGAGATATAGTGCCAGCCAGCACATATCTGCAGGAGAAGTTGTGGGCAGACATTGCTTGAGTATGTCATTTTGCTGGCTGGCATTTGTTGTTTTAGAAGACAGTGAGATAGGACTTGCATCCCTGTAGTAATGCATTCTGTCACATGCATTGCTTTCTTGTTCATTTTTTCTCTGGGCTGGGAATTCTTTTTGAGCAGTTTTATACTGATTTCCAACATGTTTTAGTGCAGATTATTTCAATGTTGCTTAAAAAGATGCAGACCGTAAATCCAATGATAGCTTTCAATAGAATCCATAAGCTTGGAGGTCCTGGGGACCCAGCTCTTAGTCTCATAATTTCCTGACATCCCTGATTGTAGCCCAGCTTATACCATGCTTCTAAAGCAGCTTACCTGGAAAGCGTTTGTCTCCCTGACTTCTGGAGTATCGTCCCCTGCATGGACCAGAGACTGCTATTTCTACCCAAAGACCAGGAGTTTCTCTTCTCTCTTCTACACCCAGTCTCTCCCTTCATCTCCTTGTCCCAAATCAGTTATGGGACTTGGGAGAGACTGTTCCCAAATCAGAATATTCCATTTTGCAGAAATTCCAGGGAATGAGGTTTTTGTTCTAATTTAAAACAGCAGATTCTCATACACTTAGAATTTTACATAGGACAAAGAATTTGTTCTATAGAGTAAATTTTCCCGTCCATTCTAATAGCCATTAGAAATAGTTTAATGCATCAGTTGATTGCAATCAGTTAAATAAAAAAAGTTAACTAGTAAATCTGTAAAACAGACCAAATCCCAAATTTACCATGCTCTCTTATAGCAAAATTTGCATAGAAAATGAAATATTATTTCTGATAAAGTTACAAACATAGTTTTCTCTTTTTTATTGTAGGCAGTAGCCTCTTTTGAAGCGGATGTGTTAAAAATGCATGAATCCATCAAAAGCATTCACAATGAGAGCAGGTGGGTAAATGCAGTAGTACAATGACAGAAGACTGGTGGGCAATGCTGCTCCAGTGAAGAGCTAGAAGGCAAATGATTTTTCCATGCTTTAGAGATTTAGAGATTTAAAAAAAATCCTGTCAAATGGGGATGAATGATAAAAACTCAGCAACAAAAATTGTAAATGGAGATCAATGAAAAAACAATTTCTGGCAAAGCAAAATATTTTGGTTTGCTTTCATCATCATTTCTGCAATTGTTAGTTTACATTTCTGAAAGGCATTTTTAAGGGAAAAAATGTTCATTCACATAACAATATCAGAACCGTATACTTTTTCCATTTTTTTCCCTGAATAAGGCTTAATCAAAACAAATTTCATAATTTGCATGAAGTTTTTAAATCAAAGTAGGATAACTTTCTAAAAAATATGCTATAAATCAAATAGAGATTACAGGCATAATACAGTAGCTATTGGTAAAAATTCCACAACTTAGATTACCACAGAAATCCCTTCTGATATTCAAAAGTTTGACACAATAAAATATTAATTCCTAAACTACAAATTTCTTGGGTGGTTTGTTTGTTGAGGCGGAGGTGGGGGGGAATATTGGTGTATGGGCAGCCATACTTACCTTTTTCTTTCACTTTTGCTTTTTCCTCCTTCATTTTTGTAGTTATTTATGAACATGCAGTAGATATAATCATGTCGGTGACCACTGAAACCAATGGAATTACAGTGAAGTGTAGAATTTGATCCTGAATCTATTCTCTTTATTTCCTTCAGTATGTTCAGTTCCTGTTCCTGTTTTGTTTCATTCATACAAGTCAATGTACAATTGCTGCTCCAAATTCACACAAGGGCAAAGACTAGAGCAAAGCAATTGCAGTTGCATTGTGAGTCTGTGTTCTTACCTCGCCCTCTGTTCTCATGTGGGAAGATAAAGAGATATGGCAAAGATCTTCAGCTTTCTTTTAGATTAGCAATAGTTGAGAGGATATCTGGAAAGCCTGCTCCTGAAACACAGCATCACGCTCTGACCCAGAGCTTATCATATAACTGGCTGAATGAATCACATTACTCGTGGGAAGCTCTTTGTTCTTATTTGTGGACCAATTTCCAGCATTTATGTGCCTGTTCACAGAACTGTGCTCAGAGTTAGTTGAAGGTAGCCAGGATTTTACAGTAAAGACCCATTAAATGCTGTTATAAGGGACCAATGTAATATTATTTTAATTTTAAATGGTCTGACTTGCTGTACCGTGCAGACAAATCTTGCATAATTCCAGTGAATCTGATAGCGCTCTTGTCTATGAGCCAGTGCATACCCAAAAGTAAGTGAATCAGATGAACATCTGGATGTACCTAAGCAAGGGAGATAACTATTTCATCTGTGTGATATGAAGCAGTTGGTTTATTACTGTAGTGTTAACAAGCTTTTTTGTCAGTCTCCACTTCAGCCGTGGGGAAGACAAAACTGTATTTCTTGGAGAAATCCCAACTCTAGAATAGAGATATGGGTGGTATTTTTGTCATACTGTGCTCTGAGTAGGCAATTTCTAAATCTTCTGTGGTGTGCGTGGGAGGGTGGCACTTCTCATTACAAAAATCACGGTATCTTTTCAAGCTGCATAGAATGCCAGGAGCAAGAAGGAACTCTATCAAAGGGGTAGAGGCTGCTTTTACTTCTTTGTTGCCCAGGGGTAAATGACGGGAATCTTTTGCATGTCAGGGAGTTGCCATAAGTAGTTTGCTTCTAGACAGAGGGACTGCTGTAATGACTCTCCTATTGCAGCCACCTTTGTGGGAAAGGTAAGACCCCAAGATGCAAGGCTCAGTCTTGGCCACAGTTCTATTCAGCTCACATCTTTCCTCATCTAGAACACTCCTGTGCTAATTCCACGGATACAGCCCAGTTCCTGAAATACTGGCCTCTAACCCCAAAGCTGACAAAAATTTCCTGAACTGATGAAAATGAGAAAGTTTATGCTACAATGTTTGCTCTTTTCCATGACTGTGTATATTTGCGTGTATGTGATTTAGCAAAATTCCCACCCTCCTGTGTCTCTGGCAGGCACATGAAGAAGCAGTTCAACACATGGAAGGACAAAATGCAATTTCTTCACAACTGCCAGGAAGACAAAAGCTGCAAAATAGAGGCAAAGCTCCAGAGCCTGAGATCAAGCCATGAAAACCTGCAAATGAAGCTGCAGCAAATGAAGCAGGAAGTAAAGGTAGAATGATAAATGTACCAAGGATCTTCACTGCTATGGGCAGTTACTGAATACTAACTACTCCTTTTCCTGCAGACTAGCACTCTTGATACTATTTTGTGCACCTTGTGCCCCATCATTTAAGGTTCTTGTCTTCAGAGAGAGCAGATAGGCTCTTTGCAGCAGGGATTTTCTTCTCAGTTAGCATCTAGCACTGATATCCATTTCTGGGGTGTTTAGATACTATGGCAATGAAAATAATGAGAGAGTATTCCAATAAGAGTGAAAATGGTTTCCAACAGAAGTGTTAGATACTTCATTGCAGTCTTTACTTTAAAGAAGACTCCTGTGTTGTCATTGAATAAATAAAATAATCTTTTGTCATTCCTAGCTGCTGTCTTGTACTGAGATGTAACACAGACCTCTTACAGAAAGTATTTTATTTCTTTTCAATTGTGTTGACTCTTGTTCATGTAAAGTATCTCTGAGGATCTAAAAAGGCCCTTATTTCACAGGGAATGCACACATATTTGCCACCTACAACATTTGTGTAGCATTTCCTGCAATGCTTCTTTTAAAGTGTTTTTCAGGGATGGTCAAACATAGAGAAAAGCCAGACACATCTGCAGTGCACACTTGGTCAGCTTTATATCAATTGCACATGGAGTCCAGTATGACCTGGCATGTCATACCATCCTGTGCGTATGCAGTGACACTAGACTGTCCACAACAAGTAGGACTGGCTGCACACATGCAGTTAAGTGTCCGGTGCATGCATAGTCAGCTCAGTGCATCCCAGCTACATCAGACTAGGCATTCATGCAGTGGATGGTATTTGGCATCATAGTTCTGTCTAGAAAATTCCAAGTACAATTGGCACTGACAACCAACCTAGTTTGGGAATTTTGAATGTTAACAGGTGTGAGTTGTTTGATGTGTGTTTAATATACACATATTTTTTCCCGTAGTTTAATTCTTTTAGAACAATTTTCCTGCAAATTTACTCTTGAAACTTTATTATTCCCACTTTTCAATGCCATTAAAGCATATAATGTCTTCTGATTGGAATTGTGGATAAAATGGCCACATAGATTTGTCCAAACTAAATCACAAAGTTTTATTTTATTGCAGGAAAACATTTTATTTGTGAAAAGAATTGGTTTAGTTCACGAGAAATTAAAAGAAATTATTATTCTGACCTAAAATTATTTTCCTACCTATTTTAGTACTACCAGCAATTATCTTCACAGTGTAGTTTCTGTGTTTTGTCTTTTGTAGGCAATGTTACAGTCATCGGAGCATCCTTTTGCACAGTGTCAGAATACAATGCCCAGAAATCCACATGTTCTGCCAGAAAGGAGAATGCAGGGTGGATTAAATCCTGCCCAAAGAAGGCCTACTTCCAGAACACGTTCACACTGCAAATCTTTGTTTCCCCCCAACTCTGCAAATAGAATGCGGCTTTTACAGACACCTGAGGTTCCCACTGCAGCAGACTTTGTCTTCCCAGAAGACCCACTGGAGTCAGCATCCCTGCAGAGCGACAGACCTTTTAAGGGACAATATAAAGAAGCAGAAGAGAATCAAACATATCTGCCTGAATTGACAGAAAACTCCCTCAGTGGCATCGTGAGGACCACAGTTCTTACTTCCACTGCAGTGCAGATACCACCTGATGAGAAGGAAGTCAGTGAGGAAGTGGAACTGCAGCAGCTAGTGATGAAACTGAAGGATGCATTGTCTCTCCAAGTCCAACCAGGTATAAATTCTCCCAGTTATCTTGACACTGTTTTCTCACCTTCATCCAAGTTACTCTATAATATTGTTCATAAACATTTAACCCTCAGAGGAAACTCAGAATCTTGCCTTTGCCATTGTAGAAGTACTCCAGCTCCATACTGTAAGGTAGGACATATTCCTGTAAGGTGGAATATAACCCCTAATGTTAGACTAATTTGAAACAAGATGACTCAAAGTGCATAAGAGGAAATCAGTCTCAGCAGTCAATTAAGGAGCAAACTTACACAGGTGAGGGCACTGGAGGTCTCTTCCATTGCCACTTCTGTGATACTGTAACCATGACTCTAGTCCGAGGCAGACTTCCAGCAGTACAAAATCCCTTTGTAATCAGTGGTCTTACACAGCAGAGCTTTGTTCAACAGTTAGGATGCCTCGCTTTTGATAATGAGGATGTAACGAGGAGAGTGACGGAAAAAGCTGCTGTTTCTATAGTTGTCTTAAATTAGAGATTTATAAAGAGTTTTTTAGGGCTCTGGCAGCATCCAAATGCTCTGAAAGACTTAAAAACTGTTCTGCTTTTCAGCTCAACAGTCTGCTTTGCAGCAGGAGTTCTTCTCTACAGCTGAACATGTTTGCAGAGCCTTTTCTGGCCTCATCAACCAAGTAACTTCACCAGCTTGTAAATGATGGAAACTACCACTCACCTTACAGCTTCACTGAACTATTGAAGGTAACTGATGCCACGTCAGACTCTTTAAAGTGTCTCAGATGTTGCATTCTAATAACCCAGCATAACAGCTTTCTGCATTTACTGACTTCACCAGGAACCATAAATAGTGTTAGAGAACAATGTACCTTTCCTATTGGTTGTTTTCAGCTCCTGTGCATTAGATGTTGGCCCAGCTGATAAAAATCAGTATGTCTTCATTAATGTTACACTGGCTTTCACAACTGTCCTGCTCTGTCCTCTCTTCTTACCGCTATGTAATCTGTAATGGCTTGTGTTTCAGGAACGTTTATTTTTCATGTGAGAGCTGGCTTGGGTCAACAAGGTTCAGTGATGTATTTTCTATCATATCATTGCTTCTTAGTCTGAAGGAAGGAATAAGTTCTTAACTGTCAGACTTACCAATACTTGATATTTACATATTCATATTTTTCCAAATGACTGAATTCATATTTAAAGGAAAAGATGCTTTGAACATTCAAAGGAATTTGATTGCTTTCGAAGAGCCTTTCCATTATTGATTACCTTATATATTAGTATAGAATGGTTAATAAGAATGTAATGTTTCGTATAGAATGGTTAATAAGAATGTAATTTTACCTGCAGCACCTAAAATGTGATAAAAGTAATTGTTTTCCTTGGTTACTAGTACTTTGTATTTGATGGAATATATCTAAAACTTCCAGAGTAGTTAAAGTTACTTATTAATTAAATATTAATTAAAAATTAAACATACTTGTCAAGCCTGAATACACACAGGCATATATATGCACGTAAGTAAACATATAAGCTGCACAGAAGTTTGTAAACAGATAGTTGATTGCCTGTAGGTAGCAGGCTGTACTTGATTACAAAGCATCTCTTAGGCATCCACAGGGAAACAGGCTGGGATTTGAAGAGAAAGGAAGATATCACACAAAAGAAATATTACATACTGCTTTTATCCATTCATACTACAGTCTACCTTCATTTCTTATAATGATGGGTGAGTGAAGGCCTTAGAAAGAATTTAGATAATTCTTAGAAGAAAAAGAATAGATGCTCACTACTTTCCTTTCATTGCTTCTTGTTTCCTACGTTTCTTACAGCAGTGCAACTGAGTGAGATACATTGATAGTATCATCAAATACATATTGGTTTAGTGACAGCAGTTCTGAAGGTTGAGATAATGGGTTAAGATATTCCATGTTAATGATTTGCATGTTATTCTCACATGTTGTACTTCTTTGGATTGTTAACTATTTTTTAAGTGACAATGTGAACTAATGGCAAATATACCAAGTGTGTTTCCTCAGCAATGCAAATGATAGCCCACTTCTCACTCTTCAGAGGTTCATATGCCATGGCCAAGTTACTTCCTTGGAATTGTGCTGCATCTCTTGTTGATGACAGCAACAAGGAAAACATTTTTTTCTGACCATAGAATCATAGAATGGTTCAGGTTGGAAGAGACCTTGAAGATCATAGAGTTCTAACCCCCCATCCATAGGCAGGGACACCTCCCACTAGACCAGGTTGCTCAAAGCTCCATCCAGCCTGGCCTTAAACACCTCCAGGGATGGAGCTTCCACAACTTCTCTGGGCAACCTGTTCCAGTTTCTCACCACCCTTGGAGTGAAAAAATTCTTCCTAATATCTAATCTAAACCTATGCTCTTCCAGTTTGAAGCCATTCCCCTTCGTCCTATCACTACATGCCCTTGTAAAAAGTCCTTCTCCAGCTCTCCTGTAGGCCCCCTTTAGGTACTGGAAGGCTGCTATAAGGTCTCCCTGGAGCCTTCTCTTCTCCAGGCTGAACAACCCCAATTCTCCCAGCCTGTCCTCATAGAAGAGGTGTTCCATCCCTCTGATCATCTTTGTGGCTCTCCTCTGGACCTGCACTATTCTCTGATAATGCACAGAAGTATTTTAAAGATCTGAGAAATGGAAATTATTCAGTACCACTTCAGAGATAAAGGTTATAGCTTCAGCCACTTATTATCACTGTTCTGCAGGAGGTGCATAAAAAATAGTGAAGGAGTATGTGCATGTGGTCTCAAAACCAGTTATGGTTCAAGAAAATTTGCATACTTTTAAGAAGTTTAGTTGAATCGCTGGAACTATACCATCTTTCCAAGAGAGAAAATACTCGTAGTCTTTACAGGAATTTTTCTGTGATTATTAAGAAAATAGATGTCGTTTGGGTGAAAGCAAAATATTTTTGGAAGCTTTGGGAGAAAACTCAGGTAAATTACATATTCTGAAGCTTTGTTTCATATATAATCAAACGGGGTTTAGGCTGATGTGATTGAAAAGGCCAATGAAAAGTGTAGTGGTTAAGAAAAACTGCTTGGCAGAATGCTTAATCTTCCACATAGATTTTCCTCGTCTTGTATTTTTCAGAATGAATTATAATCACCAAGATAACGGGAATGTCCAACTCATTAAAATGGCTAGAAATCTTGTTTTCCGTTGGTAACACCTCAGACACCTTCTTGAAAGACCTTACACTGCGGTAGTGATAGTAATGAACGTTCCTGGTTCTTTCTGCTAGTTTTGGTCACAGGTGGCCTTAATTACACATGCTTCAAACACTCAAGAATTACAGCAACAAATAATGATATGCAACTGGAAGCCAACAAGCAGCTTTTCTCTAGCAAAAGAAAGGTGAAGATGATGAATAGTAAAGAAACGAAATGAAGGCAGGGGACCCCAGAAAACAAATAATGATGAGGTCACTAGAAAGTGGATACAGCCATATTATCCCACAAACATAATATAGTGTGAGATAGAGGCTTAGTTGCTTTTGCAATGTATTAGTGCCAAGAGATACAAGCAACAATCCAAGAAACTTAACTGGTGATTAGGGGAAAATATCCATCAGCTTCTGATGAGGCTTTGAATCTCCTTCAGAGTGAGTGTATCTGAATTAAAGTTGGTTGGAATGACAGCAGACAAATACTGGTTTGGTCCTGTGTAACGTAGAACAGGTCTGGAGCACAAATTCTTACAAGTAGGTATTCCTGAATCACCATGAACTCTTACTACTCTTATTTCATGGCAGAGTGTAAAGACTCAAGGAAGTGTCTTGTCTAATAAGCAGTTGTTTATCTGCCAGGTCCCTATAAGATGAAAGGGACAAAATCCCAAGACCTTATTTTTTTGTTATTTAGTCCAGCTGACAATGTAGCAACCTCAGTCAGACACGTTCATCCCATCCTTCTTCTGACACACTCAGACTGAGAAACAGTGAGCCAGGAACAGTAACTAGCTGACTCCAAGATCTACCATGAAGTTTGCAGGGTAGAGTGGCAGGACGCAAAATCATGTCTTTAACCAGAGGGGCATTTTGAATTATTTCTGTACAGCAAATCTGCTGGCATCTCATACTCACAGCACTTGCTTTTTCTTAACACAGCCACCCTAGAAGGCCCCAATTTATAGTCAGTGAATCAATAGCAAACATCAGCATCATCTGATTGTGTTTTCATGACAAATTGTTGAGACCTGGATAAAAACAAACAAGACCTAAATTATAAAACAGAATTGAGCTCTGAGAGCTTCAGAGAGAAGAAATTGCCTAAGGTAAGAGTTCCTTTAGGAACTTTATCACTTGTAGGTTTACATGTAATTAATTGCATCTCCTTTTTTTATTTCAGCACAATTAATAACACAGATTGTCTCCTTTACATGTCCATAGTGTGACCTATGCTACAGATTCATCTGCTTTCTCAGTCTTTTCATCACATACTAATCCTTTCTGCCCATTTCCTCAAAGGCTAAATAACACTACAGCGTGTTAATTAAGAAGCTTGCTAAAGCAGAGAACTATTGCAAATTTATTTAAGCTAAACAGCAGCTTGGCCCTTCATGGTGTTTCACCATTTCTATTGCTATCTGAAAGGACGAAGAAAGTTGCCAGCAGCCCTTTCCTAGGGGATCCTATTGTTACAGGTGGGACATACCCGAAGCGGAAAGACTAGCATCTTCCCAAAGGGCCCTGTGGAAGAGCATCTAAGATAAACAGTACCTGTTCAGCTAATCTGTCTGGGTTTACATTTTCTCGAGCTTGAGAACAGATGGGACCAGGTAATATCTGGTCTACTGCAATACCAATCCTACTTGGCTAAGGCATACAGCCTTTAACACGCTCTTTGTCAGCTCATAGAATCATAGAATGGTTAGAATTGGAACCGACCTTAAAGATCATCTAGTTCCACCCACCCTGCCATGGGCAGGGACACTTTCCACTACACCAGGTTGCTCAAAGCCCCATCCAACCTGGCCTTGAACACTTCCAGGGATGGGGCATCCACAACTTCTCTGGGCAACCTGTTCCAGTGTCTTACCACCACCACAGTAAAGAATTTCTTCCTAATATCTAATCTAAATCTACCCTCCCTCAGTTTACAACCATTATCCCTTGTCCTATCGTTACACTCCCTGATAAAGCGTCCCTCCCCATCTTTCCTGTACACCCCTTTTAGGTACCGGA
>NW_009649570.1:7134077-7143059 GCF_000708025.1 Charadrius vociferus
TCAAATCCATGTCTCTCCAATTTAGAGACAAGGATGTCGTGCAGGACAGCGTCAAATGCTTTGCACAAGTCCAGGCAGATAATGTGAGCTGCTCTTTCCTTATCCACCAACGCTGCAACTCAATCATAGATGGCCACCAAATTTGTCAGGCACGATTTGCCCTTAGTGAAGCCATGTTGACTGTCATCAATCACCTCCTTATTTTCCATGTGCCTTACTATAGTTTCCAGGAGGATCTGCTCCATGATCTTGCCGGGCACAGAGGTGAGACTGTCTGGCTTGTAGCTTCCTGGGTCTTCCTTTTTTCCCCTTTTAAAAATGGGGGTTATGTTTCCCTTTCCAGACAGCGGGAACTTCACCAGCCTGTCATGACTTCTCAAATAGCATAGCTATCTGACCAATGGGGTATTCCATCCTATCTGCCTCATGCTTTTTATAAAAGCTGAGGGATCAAAGGGGTCAGTCTCTTTCTCCAATGGCTGGTATCCAAGGAGGACTCTGTTCGTCTGCCTTTGGTCCCAATCCATGTGTTCCTGGATACAGTTCCTGAGTTCAGCTCCCATCCATCTCTGAGTCCAGTCTGGGACTTTCCCAGTGCCTGCCGGTGACATGATCATCATACGGGAAGCTAGATACGGTTTTGTATATCTTGTATGTATTTCATTAAATTAGTTTAGTTTTTTTTCCACTCTTAAGTGTCTCTCTCATTTTCTGTTCTCTGAAGGAAGATGTTCTCCCTTCTCTGAAGGGGAGACAAGTAAAACAGAGCATTTGTCGTTTGTTTTAGTGGCCAGCCCAGCCCAAACCATGACACATACACACAGATTAAAATAGGCAACTGCTTATAAATCATGCAGTTTATTAAGGAGACTGAATTCATAGGTAATTAAAAAAACCCACAACTCCAAGTTAATGAGAGATACAGTGCTCATAGTTATACGCCTTCTTCCACAATGTAAATTAACATCAATGAGGAATAAAATGCAAAATTAAAGAGAAGTAGTTAAAAAACATCTACAAATCAAGATCTTGGACTGAACGTGTCATTTACTCTTTTTCCCTAGCTCTCCAATGATTCTTCCAAGTAATGTAGATCTACTCTTATGCATGTGGATACTTATTAAATCTTCAAATGAGTCTTTCTTCTTCAGAACTGGCGACCTCTGAATATGAGAAAATATCCCTGAAAAGTGACATGAAAATGCATATAAGTAATCAATTTCAACACATCAAAGAGCAGCTTAATACTCAGTTTCCCACATCCACGTTTCCTCCATCTTTAGC
Organism: Charadrius vociferus; assembly: GCF_000708025.1. Lineage (NCBI taxonomy): Eukaryota > Metazoa > Chordata > Aves > Charadriiformes > Charadriidae > Charadrius > Charadrius vociferus. Next base: position 7,135,362 of record NW_009649570.1, read on the forward strand.
TGCTACTGGTCCCCGTTTCATCAGCGTTGCCCCAGACCCTCTTGTTTTGGTGATAGCCGTATCCCTCCATTTGCAAGTTGCCTTTCAGTAACAAGTTACTTTGATCTTTTCCCCCAGCACGGACCTTTTCCTTCAGTCTTCCTATAAAACTCTTCCACTTCTAATTAGCAGCATCAAAGCACTCGAGTCTGCTCACAATCTTACTGAGTCATGGACTTGTAATCAACCTCCTTGCACAGTGGATGAGATCTCTCACACTGTTTAGTAGCACATTTGTTATTTTTTTGAGGAACTATGGGGTATTTTCTTTGCAATGATCTCCAAAAACCAGCAGATTGGCCTTATTTCTTTTATACACATTTGTCTTCTGAAAAAGTAACTGGTTAACACAGTATCTGTTTATTTACCAGACCTCAAATGCAGCCTTTGCCCCACTACCCTCCCTGGCACCCTGCAGCCCAGCAGAGCTGAAGACAGCCAGTTGTGTCTGCCTTGGGCCAGGTGCAAAGGCTGATCTGAGCCCAATTACCTGCACTTGTGAGGGCAGTGGGCACAGCTGTGGCCACTCTGAGTGATGAGGTAGCAGGGGGACTGCTGAGTGAAGAGAAAAGAGGTAGAGAGGTTTTTGTGTTTGTATTCCTCAAATGTTTATACTGAGGATGTGCTATGTGGCTTCCTGAGGAGGGTCTTTTTGTACAGCTGCTCTTTGGGAAGATTTGCTGTGAGTACAAAAGCTATGTTTTCCTTGTAGTTCTTAAGTTTTATTTTGGCTCATTAAGAGTTGTTGCATCTAACTCCAGTGTTGTAATATATTGGAAATGTTTTTGTGAAACCTGCTTTTTCATAGTGTTTGGGGCTTGTTGGGGAAAGGGATGAGTTACTAAAGATACCTTGGCCAGGTAACTCTAAAGGACTCTCTCTGCCTATCTCAGTTTAAAGCTAACACTTCTCTGCAGGGTATCTAGGGAAGTTGAAATGCTAAGTAGGATGTTAGCGGGATGGAGGCAGTTTGTCAGGTAACTCATATACAGCTGTTCCAATTTTGTTGTGTTTTTCATGGATTGTGTGGAGTTTTGAAGAGTATTTTCAGACTTGTTAGTGACTACAATCAGGAGCCTGGCAGGACTAGATCGGTTCAGAAAACAGCATTTGAAACTGTAAGTCTGGACCTGGGCTATTTCTACAACTGTCTTGGTGTACACTCAGACAGACTTGTTTCCTAGTATGTGGAGCTGTGGAAGTGTGTCTTAGATGTGACAAAGTAGTTCTGTCAGTACTACTGAAGAGCTTTTACCAAAGACTTTACTAGGGTTTTTGGCTTGGAGGGCTTTTCTGGTTTTTTTTGTTTTTTTTTCTTAGAAAAGCTCAGTTCCCAACATTCAATTTTCACAGTGACCTAATGGGATTTATCCTTTAGTTCTGAAATCTGACACTAGAATAATAACACCTTAACATCAGCATTCTGTGCCAAGTCAAGATGTCTGTCTTGCTTCTCCAATTAGATGATATGTTTAAGGAACTACAGCAGCTTACAGAATGCTCCTGATTTGTGATCCTGTTTGCAACTAAAAAAAAACAAATTGAAATTGTGAATACTTAAGAGGAATAAGATGGAAAAACTTCAGTATGGAGCAGTAAAGATGTTATCAGCAGTTGCAAAAGTAATAGTATAAAGCAAAAAAACTTGTTTTATTGTGTGGCTTCTACAACAAGCCTACTGAAAGCTATTCATACCCACCCATGTAGACATGAATTACACAAGGTCATTCAAATGCTGTTAGTGCTGCTCTTTGGGCTAAGAAAACAGGCTTGTACATCTCTTTACGCATAAGAAGTGGTAATTCTATTCCTCATCATTTGCTAGGGTGTGATTTCTATCTGCAATTATTAACAATTGATTTTTGCTTTCTCTGACGAAACAAGGCAGTGGGGTCAAGGGTTACAAAGATTAAAACAGCTGGCTTTGTTAAGAAACTGGGAGATTTGGATGAGAAGTTAGATAGCTCCTCCAAAAAATAAAATTTAGGCTGTCACTGCTATAAGCTGCCTGCTACTGACTGATGTTAATCAATTGTACAGAGAAACCAGATTAACTGATTACAATTCACAAAACAAAGAGGTAAAAGAATAGAGAAAGGGAAGGAATCTTTGTTTGTCTTAAAGTGTGAATACTTAGTAGCGCTTAAAATCTCTCTGTATAGGAGTAAACAAAACTCACCATTCATCACAAACCCCATAATTTGATTCTTCAAAATATATCAGGCTGTTACTCTTAATTTTGACTGGAACAAAAGCTCTTTGTTTAGGAAAATCACAGTGTGACATAGACATGAAGAGCCAGATGTAAACAAAAGGCTGAGGGGGAATTTAGACAGTGATATTCAGAGCTTCAACCCTGAAAACAAAAATTCATCTGGTGCTTTAGCCTGGGGGGCATCTCAGTTTCTGACAGTATTGCTGCCTCATGTGTCTAAAGCTGCATTCTGTTTGCACCCAAAAATGCATCAGTCTGGTCAGGACTGAGCAACTTGTTGCCTGTGTGATGTCTAAAGCCACTCAGGAACCAGAAAGGTGTTCTGAGTGGCCTGTCATCAGCATATCTGAACACAGTAAGGATCTTCTCAGAGCTATGCGATAGCTCAGATTCTTTGCAGAGCAGGGTAGGATCCACTCCTTGCTTTTAAAATGCGGATAGTGGTTGTTTGGCTCAGGGCACAGAAACTGTGCCTGTGTTTGTGAGGCGTTCTTAATTTAGAGGAGATCGATTCAAACACAACTCCTGTCTTCTAGCTTAATGGCTAGGATACTGTCTGTAGGTAATGGGGGTAAGGACCTCTTGATCCTTCCTTTCTCAAATCCTGTCTTTCAATACACAAAACATTTTAAGGTTTGCTGGCAAGAGCTGGACTGTCCAGTGGTATAGTGTCCCTAGGGTAGAAGAATCCTGAATTCAAGTCCCTTTTTCAGAGACATTCTAATGGAAAACTGCCCAGCGAGGTTCTTCATTATTCCATGGACGTTACCCCCAAACATCTTAATTATTAAGACACTGATCTAGGAAGAGGAAATAAAGGTCTGAATCTGTTCACGTGAAAACGCAGTTCTGCCTTCTCCCTGTGGGCCCAATGCACTATGTTGTTGGTGATGGCAGCAGCACCGCTACCCTGCCATCAAATTATAGCACCCGACCCTTTCTGAAAGTGGACATTCTCAAGGGAAGGATGCATCTGTTAGTAGCAGGATCAGAACTGAAGCCTTGGAAGGGATTGAGACTTAGGAAAAGCTACACTGTATCTTCCTGCTGGGAATGGGGAGGCTAAGTGACATGCTACCTTTTGCAGATCCTGCTGTGAGGTGCCAGCTCTCACCTTACTGCATATGGAGACACTTTAAGCCTGGGGATTCTGCTCTGGGGCTGGAAACCTGGAGATTAGGAATTGCAGCACTTAGAGTCACAGGTAATGTTCTTCCTCCTGAAGCTGTAGCTGTGTCTGAAAGCCTGCATGCATCTGAGCCCTAGGTCTGTTTCCACTGTGCGTTGGGCAAAGTTACCAGTACAGAAATAGGAAATATCTAGTGGTTGACAACTAGATGGCAAGTAAAGATATCCTTACTCTTCTGCTGAAAGACTGCTGCTCTCCCCAGCAGCACTAGTGTGATGCATTCCTGGGGTGACACACCTTTTGGAATGAGGAATTTAAAACTAACCTGTCCATGGCACAGTAGTGGTAAAAACACTGGTGTGAAAGAACATATTTGTATGTTCGGTTGGTGAGCTGCCTTCTTTGAATCCTCCTGTGTTTCACTTTCTGGCTGGTGTGGAAGAATATATTTGTATGTTCGGTTGCTGAGCTGCTTTCTTTGTTTGAATCCTCCTGTGTTTCACTTTCTGCTGCCCATCCTCCCCCACCAAACTGAAACTTAAAAGCTCTCATTAGATTTCAAGTTATTTGGTGGTCAAATTTTTACTGAGATCACTTTGAACATTAATATAGCTCTGTACTGGATTGGGGGGGAGGGGGGTGCAGCACTGTCCTGTTTCTGTACTATTACGACATAACACAATAAGCCTGTTTCTCTTTTCTTTCCTGCTAGACTCTAGTTATTGCCCATGAGACGTGTATTAAAGGAGTAGTAACCTTGGTTTCTCCCTGTGAACTGAGAACGTAGAGTAGCGATCTTCTGTTCAGCTTCTGCTAGCTGTCTTCTCCCTAGGCCATGGGTTCTGGAGAGCACGCAGTCCACATAGATATCCCAGAAGAGCTGAGCCAGGTCCCAAAACAGAGCCCCATGTTTCAAGTTCTCTGATGATTTCAGGAAGATCATGAAGTCCCAAAAGCCACTGACAGAGTCAGAAATGCGAGGCCTCCTCATCTCCAGTAAGACAGCTGAGGAGGATTCCCAACACTGGGGGTCTGCTCGCCCAAGAGCTAGTGGATCAATTTGGCTATGGCAGAGGAAAGGTGTTACACAGAATGCTCCCATGATTAGCAGAGAGCAGGTGAGTCTCATGTTGCAGTGGATTCTTCCTCTGTTCCCCGAGTCCATTGTGTCACTGAAATGTAACAAAACCAAAAGAAGCTAAAAAACTTTTCACTGTTAGATGCAGAAACAAAGCTCTGATACCTTACATTATATAGAAAGCGCTTCAGATGTTGATAAGTGTTTCTCTGTTCTTTAAAGATTTTTGTATGGTTTTTTGCATGTATAAATAGAAATACTAGTGGAGTTGCATTACTCTGTGCAGCAGAAGTGTGTTAAAATTTGTTAATCATCCTCAAATCCATATGATGAACTCTTATCTGGAACTTCTTCATATTGAAAGTTTTTGGCCTTTCTTGATTTACAGTTCCCTAACCTTTTTCAGTAAAATTAATTTCCTTTTTACAGACATTTTAAGCCTTTAGGCAGTCTTGCTTTCCTCAAAATTTCATTTTCCTCAAAATTTTATGAGCCCTTTAAAATAGTCTGCAGGCTTGCAGGGACCTGTGGACAGCAGGTGGAAAATTATTTGGTGAAAGTGTGTTCTAGTGAATTAATGGTAGGTTGCAAAATCATCCATTGAACAGGAGTATTTTACCTGCTAAAATCCAGAACAGTTCTAAAAAGAGAGTATAGCAAAGCCACAGCATAGCAGCTGTATTGTACAACATGTATACATGCATATAGAATCACAGAATAGTTTGGGTTGGAAGGGACATTTAAAGGTCTAGTCTAACACCCCTGCAGTGAACAGGGACATCTCCAACTAGATCAGGTCACTCAAAGCCCCATCCAACCTTACCTTGAACGTTTCCAGGGATGGGGCATGTACCACCTCTCTGGGAAACCTGTTCCAGTGTTTCACCACCCTCATCATAAAAAATTTTGTTCTTATATCTGGTCTAACTCTACCCTCCTTTAGTTTACAACCATTACCCCTTGTCCTATCTCAACAGGCTCTGCTAAAAAGTCTGTCTCCATCTTTCTTATAAGCCCCCTTTAAGTACTGAAAGTCCGCAATACAATAAGGTCTCTCCAGAGCCTTCTCTTTTCCAGGCTGAACAACCCCAACTCTCTCAGCCTGTCCTCATAGGAGAGGTGTTCCATCCCTCTGATTGTTTTTGTGGCCCTCCTCTGGACCTGCTGCATCAGGTCCATGTCTTTCCTGTATTGATATATATATGTGTGTGTGTGTATATATATATATGTACAGATGCTTGTTGCAGATCACTGTAACAATTGTCTGTTATGTTAACATTGTGAAACTTGTTATTTGGCAGCTATAGCGGGAGAAATCCTGTGAATGATCAACTTCTGGGGACTGAAACGTCCAGCTGTCTCCATCAGATTTCATTCCTAGTACATGCTTCTGTTGTGCATTTTCTAACATGTTTCTAGTATTTCTAATATTATATTTCTGATAACACATTTCTAATGTGTAACAGGTTTGGGGGTTGTTTTTAGTGTAGTTCATGGGAACCTTCCATTTGTGGAAATCTGCAACATCCAAGATCAGCTTTTAGGACAAACAATTCTGTTTAATGTGTGTGCTGACCTGTTGAGTATTCATGTTTTTGGTTTCATTGTTGGAGCGTGTTGTGGGTGGACAAGCTACCTCTCTTAATGAGCTTACCTTAATAATCAACTGGCTTTTTTAGTAGAAAGCCTCTTCCATGTGTGATTGTCAAGAGCACAAGCAATGTTTCTTTGCTATGTAAATAAAAATGTTGAAGGCAGGATAAGTGTGTGCAGATGGATTGTGTGTGAAAAGTAGCCCAGCCACAGCCAGCGTGCAAGACCAGGGGAGGGTAGGCTGCTTTGTGGCATGTATTTCATTGTAGAGGTAAAGGACTCTTCAGAGATTTCAGTCCTGGCAGTCGTATTCTTACCTAGCCCCCTATCTGGCTGTCTGGCTGAGTTCTTGGAACATTTTGGAGGTATTCAGACTTTACTCTCGAGCTTTTTAATGATTTGGGATCTCATGAGGAGAACTGGCTTGGCAGCCTTGGATCTGAACCTTGCATTTAATGAATAGAAGAGGGACAGCACACTCTTCCCACACTGCTCTGCCTAGTGGGATATCGCGACAGTGGTGGTAGTAATGGGGTTACCCTCATGCTGCTCCCTAGACCTCTAGAAGCATCATTCTTCTGTACCCTACTGCACAAGGCAGGTTTTGATTGCTTTCTCAGAAGCAAATCTGAAGACATCCTGTGAGTCACTACTTGATTCTTACTTGTTTGTGCATCAGAGCCTTTCCACTGGGCAGCAGACACCTGTGCATATATGCTATGCAATATGCACATATCTATCTGTTTACCGAGGCTTCTTCAAGGGGCATAATTAACTTTGTTTTTCTAAACTAGAAACTTGATAAACAAACAAACAAAAACCCTGACATCTTAGCCATCTCAGATTTGGCCATAGGGAGGAAAAAAAAGACCCATCAACAGGTAGTTCAAACAAAGAAGTAATGCTAAAATTGACTTTTAAGGCTGGTTCTGTCACTTGGACAGGGATCATCTGATTTGCACTGGTTAACAATTGGACTAGTTGCTTTGCTTTCTCTGCCTCTCCCCCAGCCCTTTTGGAAACTTTCTAAGTTACAAAACTGGGCAAGACAAGGACAAGGGTTCTGGATTTGTCGGAGGTGTGAGCAAAGGGACTGTGCTGGGCAGGGAGCTGGCAGGGCATTAATATGAGGGTGAGTGCCATTTAAGGTGTGGTGTGAATGGCACTTGTCAGGCAGGGCCAGTAGCCAAGACCAGCAGTCCTTACCATCTGGTCAAACCTGGGCAGCATTTTGATATTAGTCTTCTTCAAGGTTCAGGGTGTTTTTAGATGGCTGAGAGCTGAGCGAGATGCTCAGGAAATGTCAGTTTTCATTAATCTCTTACCTGTGCTCGTGTGAATGCTTCCATGCCATTCCCCCTTCCCCTCCAATCTTTAGGTCTTTCTGTCCATAAATTGAAGTTCGTGTGTGCATGTGCTATATATGGCTCTGACTCTTTTTTTGTTGCCTTTTTTTTCCCCTCTTCTTCTCCTCTTAGTTTAACCCACACCCCCCCCTTCCACCTCCCCCCTCCACTCCCCGTCATGAATAGTGCCTTCCAATAGTTAACAATTTAAAAGTTAATTAGCTCATTCGTTATCAGCGTTTTACTTGGTTGGAGCTATCGCTTATGACTCGATCCCACACCGTAAAGCTGCCGAAGC
>NW_009649570.1:7143273-7160466 GCF_000708025.1 Charadrius vociferus
GGAGCGGGCAGCCCCGCTTAGTTTTTACGTCAGGGCTCGGGGAGAAGCCCCCACCCCCGGGGCCCCGGCCGCTGCTCTCGGGCACCCGGCCCTCCCTCCTTCCCTTTGCGGAGCTGCCCCTGCTGCAAGGGTGCTCCGCACCTCTGCCCCGCCTGTCCTCCTCTCCCGGCGGACCCCGGCCCTCCTGGGGGCCAGCCAGGCAGCCGTGATGCCTCAGGCCGGGGGGAGGCAAGCTGTGAGCAGGGAAGAGTAACAGACCCAGGCACTTGGCAAAGCTGCAGCCCTCCCTATGCTCCCGCTCCTAGCTGGAGGGAGCCAAGGGTGGAAAGCAAGTCCCCACTTTGGAGCCTAAGTTGTCTGTACCTGGCTCAGTGCCCAGTCATGTTGCTTGCTGTGCTTGGCTTCTGGAGGTCCCTCCAACCCAGAGTGGATTCTGTGTGGCACAACTAGAGATATCTGCTGGCTAGGGCTCAGCTTATACAGGAGCAGGTCCAGCTCTCATGGGAATTAAAACAGAGACCCAGAGAAGAGCAGAGTCCTAGAAGAAAGCCAGTAAAAGCATTAACTGCAGCAGTGGGGCTGAGCTGCTCACCACACCTCAATTCATGCCACTTTAGGTAAAGTAAAGCACACCCTCCAAAAGGAGAGGGCCCTGGCTATGTTTTCCTTTGCGGGAAAAAGAAATAATTACGTGGTCTATTATTGTTGCACCTTCTCTCTGTGAGGTTCTCAGCTAACACCCCTCTCCACTGCCACCTCCTTGGAACAGCTGCAAAACCTCTGTACGCGTTAGGGAAACAGGCCACGCTGGGAGGCAAGTGGAAGAAAGCCTTTGATGAAAGGGCCATCTCCTGGTACATGCAGTGCTGAGAGGAAAGCCTGAGCTCAACTCTGCAAGTGACAACTCTGTGTTCACTGTTTCTGCTGTAACTGCCCCCTCACATGCCTAAAACATACAACTCAAAGAGCTGGGGCCCCAGGAACAGGCTACTAACCAGCATCAGGGGTAACTTTTTCAGCACTAGCAATTTGAAGCAATAGGGAGGGTGAGGCCATTCTTTTTTCATAACTCTCTGTAGTCCGTAGGCCAAACCATGTAGCACTCTGCTAGCTGAAGCCAGTGCAGCTGCACCAGTCCATACCAGCTGGGCAGTAGCTCATTTTCCTCAAGACTTGCACTGGCAGTTCCCTTCTGTCTTCCCACTTTGAACTATAATCCTTTCTCCATGAAGCAACTGTGCTTCAGTAGCCCCAGGCTTGTCTATGTTAAAGTCAGTGGGGCCACGCTGGTTTATACCAGCTGGAAAGTTGGCTTGAAACACTGATTTTTTTTCTTAGTCATCTATATCCTTATAATTTACATCTTTCTGTGCATCCAGTCCATGTAAATGGAGAAGCATGTTCCTCTCCTAACTCATGATCTTATGATGCGTCTATGACAATAAACACCTGTTCTTTTCTCCTGATGCTTTATTTCCTCTTCTCAATGAGCAATCCATGTGAAAGTGTATTTTGTGTAAGTAATGTTACTTTTTAACAAAAGCAAAAGGAACTTTTTGGAGGTGAGAGAACATCTGACCAGAACCAATGTAGGTAACTGTATAGTAGGACTTTGGCAAATTTGCAAATGTTCCATTTATTTCTCAAGAAGTGTGAGATTGGAAATAGGGTAATAGTGAGCACCAACTGCTGAAACAGACTTCAGGAAGAACTGAAGAGTGCAACGCAAGGAGTCCTTGCAGAACGGCAGGGGGAGCCTCTCGTGTGTAGGATCTCCAACGTTTCTTCTCTGTGCTGTCAAGTACAGGCTATTCCAGTAGACTTCCCTCTTCCTCGTTCTAGGGCTAAAATGATCCTTAAGCTTTTTTTTTTTTTTTTTTTTTTAAAGTCTACTCTGTAGGAGCTGATTCTGGGCTGTCTGGAGCCCCCTTGGTAAACGAGTAACCAGTGTGCTTCTCCTAGCCTCTGTGTTTGGGGGTTGAACTGGGTGAGGGAGAGAAGGAAAGTGTGCCTGTAAGACATGGGTGTTGTGATCTAGCCTAAAGGCAGCTCCTGGGTAGAAAAGGCTTTGAGGCTGCTTGTATTTACGGTTGGCTTGGGTGCAGGAGGCCAGACCAGAGCAGGACTAAGATGTCATAGGAGTGTTTTTTGTTGACATTACTGGGTCTGTGGCGTGTTGTGCCTAAGGTCTCTGCCCTATGCTGTTCAGGGTAGAGCAAAAGGGTACAACTGGAAAGGAAAAGGCAAAAATGAGGGATCAACTCACTTCTTATGAGTTGATACATTTCTGCCAACCTGGAACCTTTCTGGACTAATTTTTAAGAAGTGAGTTTATTTAACTGAGTTCCCTTCTGGGGAGCACTTTACCTGGTTTTGGATCAAGAACGACATTGGGTTTAATTCCACGTGGAATCCTTCTGGTAGACCCAAGGGTGCTGAACCAGGGGTTCTCAGAGAAATTAGAGTTGTTGCTCAAGGGAAATACTGCTACAGATAAAATACTCAGCTCCACAAATACTTCCTGAGCCTACTACGCTCTGTTCCCTCTGAACCAGAGCACTCCTATTCTATTTCTGGGAAAGAGGTTATTGATAATTGGATTCATCACCTCAACCTCCTAGTGGAGAAGAAACACAGAAGGATTGGCCATCTCAGTTCTGCGTATGCTCCCTCAGTAAAGCTTTCTGTGCCCTTTTTACGCTATCAATAATCCTTCTTTCATTGCACTGCATGATGTATTCCCCTGACAGCCAATGTTCATATCTTCAGTGGGTCTCCATATCTTATGAATGAATTTAATTCAGATGGGCTTTAGGCTGTATCCAGAGTCATTTGCAAAAGGATATTTTTATCAAGAAAAGTTGATGCTTTAATTCATAGATAGAGATTTCAGATCATGTAATGCTACAGAAGTGACATTATTTCTACCTGAAAAATACCAAAATAAAATATAAGCAAATGTTTAAATGATCAGGCTGTAGGATTAGGGGATGGGAAGAGAGAGAAAAGTAGGCCATCTAATTGGTATTTGTGTTTTGAATAGAGTAAAGGCATAAACAACTACGCACAGAGTTGCTTCCTTCCTGCATTTGCTCCCTGCAAACCCTCCGATGTGGTGTAACAGTAGCAGTTAATAGGCAGTGGCTTATGGTTGCTTGACCTAAGTAAGCATTTACAAATAAAAAAAAAACCAAACCAAAACAAAAAAAACCCAGCACTGAGACACAGCAATGTGTGATGTTACCTACAGCTTTCCTGTTACTTCCATAAGCAGCCACACCTCGACCTAATATTAAGCTTTGTAAAATAATATGCATGATGAAAGAGACACATTTAAACCTTAATCTAAAAAAAAATAAATGCTTTAAAGACATATTCTTGGCTGAAAGTTTGTGTTTTGCTGAATTGGGTTCCAAATTACCCCAGCTTTGTGTGAAACCTGGCTAAGTGACAGCAAAGGCAAAGTTTGTGATTCTCAGAGGGGGGCAACCCAAAGGTCTGTTAGTTTTTACATTCGTAGTACATAGCAGAGACTTCATTTTTCTTCAAAATCCACTAAGGCAAAGAGGGGAATCTAACTCCCATTTATACCCTTTCAAATTCTCTTTTAAGCAGGAGATTAAACTGTGCTTAAAATTGGCTCCCTGACAAATATACCTAAGAGCTTCTTGGAAATGAAATACTTGATCCAAACTCTGTTTATGGATGTTTTTTATTAATTTTTAAAATGATATTTAAAGGGCTTTGAGTCAGGACTCTGAGTGGACTCGGAGTTACACTACTGCCTAGTAAAGAACAATGAAAGCCTTTGAATGCAGAACCTGTCTGAAAGTAGAGTATCTGTTTCAAAAAAAAAAACCTAATTTTAGCTAGGAAATCATATAGCATAGTGAGCAGTCTGTATCCTATTAGCAGGACACTGGTGTTTTGTAAGTGTAAAGAGGGGAAAAATTGAACAAATTCTTCACCAAATGACTTGATTACACCCCTACCCCCATCCAGGATGGCTTGTGTAACTCTTGATAAGTAGTCTATATCAAAGTACGGTATCAAAACATGCTTTTTCACAAAGTGTTTGCTGAGCCCACACTGCTTTTGTTGTGGTTTGAGAAACCCATAACAATTTCTTGTTGTTTAGACAACCATTCTATCACCCAATGGCCTCTCTACACCTGGGAAAGGGAATTGGGAAAAAACAAGGCAACCTGGTAGTTAAAATATAAGCAGATTTAATAGAGTAAGATTAGATAATTAACATTACTAGCACTGAAGAGCCAATATTGATACCGATACAGAATATGCAAAGATTGTACTCAGCCAATTATATCAGTAGGAAGCTGTGCGCTCCCAGCAGTGGACAGTAAATGTTGGACGCTGGGAGCGCTATGGCTTCAGGAGGAAGGGAAGGCCTCAGGAGTCCAGCACCGGGGCACGAAGTTCTCAGGATGGCAGCCATCAAGGGAGGGAGAGAAATTCATAGCAAACTTTCTAATTTATAGTCAATGTGACGTTCATGGTATGAAATAGTCCTGTTGGCCAGCTTGGGTTGAGTGCCCAGGTCTCATTCCTCCTCGTCCCTGCACCTGCAAGCTTGAAAACACCGAGACCTTGAAACCCACACACCATAGCTGTCTACAAAGTAAATATTTTCACAAATTCAGACACTAGAGTCTTCTAAAAGTGCAGTCTTTCCAAGTATTAGAAGAGAAATTCGTCCCGTGTTGCTCAAACCAGGAACTAAGCAATCCTCTGGATCTATTCTCTGTTGAAATGGCTAACAGGAAAGTCAGTGGATGTGATGTGACACTTAACCAGTTAGAACTGGTGGAGATGTAATTACTTAAACGCAGAAGTCTTCAGTGCTATGCACTATTGGTGATGACCTGAAACATCTCCATGGAACTAGCAGACAAGACATGGGACAGGCAGGAGACCAGTGTACTTCTAGGACAGGACCAGGAGCCCTGTGGACACCCTGGGATGTCTCTGGCCTGTGCCCAAGAAGTGGATTCAATCCCCTGATGACTTCCGCAGTCTTTGTGGGGCTCTGCTGCTGTTTTCCTCTACCTCTTCTGCGCTCTGTTGGATATCATAGAGTTTGAGAAATGTTGGTGAAAACAGTCCTCTGGAGGTCTGTAGTTCAAACTTCTGCTTGAAGCAGGACTATTGCTGGCACTAGATGTAGTCAGCTGTGGCTGGACTCCTGGTGGAAATTTTTTTCCTACTATCTAGCTCAAGTTTCCTAATTTGTGGCTATTGCCCCCTGTATTGCTCTACCACATAGAATTTGGCTCTGTTATCTTTGCAATGAGTTGAAAGGAAGTTATGGACTTTTTTTAGATCATCCCTTAGCTGCCTCTTTACCAGGCCCAACAAGCCAAGTAACCTCAGCCTGTCATCATGAGGTAGCAGGAGCCCATCTTGGTTGCCATCTGTTGTTTGGCCCCGTGAGAACATACACCACCATTGTCAAAGGGCTTCGGTATCTCACCTAAGAGAGCTTGCTAGTGCCTCTGACTTGTCCTTCTTTGGCTTGTTGTAAGTTGCAATACTCTGGTATTTCTTTCCTGATGCATACCACATCTAGCTATTCTCCTCGCCTAGAACTTTAAAAGGCAATGTTTTTGTAGCTGTTAAGTCCTACCTTTAAACCTGCCTAGAATGTAAAGTGTAATTTCTTGATTAATTTCTAGACCATTTGAATGCATAAATTTTTGTGACACTTAAGTTTAGAACACAGCTTGAGTTACGAGCAAATGTTTGTGGTATTTGTCTGGAATACCATTGGGTTTTGTCTGTTGCTACTAACTAGTAATGGCTTGTGTACAGATCTTCATTGGGAGCTGGTGCTGCAGTTAGTATTTCATATGAGAAAACCAGGCCAAAGCCCATCTAACTTTTTACAGGATTTCTAGTTTTTAAGTTGGTATTAGGTGATTATTTGTGTGGTGTGCAAGCAGGCGGTGTGCTTCGTTTGTTTCCCCACTTGTCATCAAATGGGTCATATTCCTGTTCTGGTTTTCCTACTGTGTGGCAGATCTCTAGCTCTTGGAGATTTAATTCTTATTGCTAGATCTTCTCATCCTGTTTCAGCAATGAGTAGGGACCTTGTTTATTAAGGCCTTTTGAATCACTGGTATTTTTGGCCTTAGTATAAATGGGTCAAGCGCGCGTTCTTTTATGTCCATGGGTTTCTGCTTCCACCAGTAGGTGTGAGGAACTGCAGTTCGTTGCTAGAAGAGAGCTGTCTTTATTAAAGAAAGAAGTTTTCCTCTCATTGTCTACTTCTTGTTGTATGCGAGCAATTCTGTCATGGAGCGTTTTCCCAAGAGTAAATTTAGGCGCCATTAGTCAGAAGTTTGAAGTGGCTTCATCATTGACACTGATTTAAATTAATTTGTGAAAGAGGTAACATTTCTTGTGGCAAATGTCTTTTCAAAGCTTGTGTTACATACATTTGGACCAGGTATTTTACAAGTGCCAACTAAGCAATGTTGGTTAGAAAATTAATATGTATTTTTGAAAATGTAATTTGGTAACATGTGACACTATAAATACAAATGACCTCTGTAAAGACTGTGACTATGAATCTCCCATATTTCTATCCAGACCGAAACATTCCAAGAAAATAATAAAACCGCAAACTGATTAATTTGGTACATTAAAAGTTAACTGTTCATGTCCTGTGGGCAGGTTGTCTCACTTTAACCATGCAGTGCAGTTTTTAGAGAGCTTTTTGATTAATTTTAATGGCATCCAGGATATTTATGTCTAGATAACTATTAGTTTTTAAATGAAGTGATTCATTGCCATTTGGATGCTGCACTAATATCTCTGTGCTCAAGAATAAAGTAATTTGTTCTTCCTAATTCCACACCACCACCACCACGTCCTTCCTCAAGTACTCGCAGCCAATAAAGAAACCCTTCTCACCTTCAGGTACTCCAGGCAGAAGTGAGAGTCACCCTTGGTATGTCACGGTCAAAAGAGCAGTTCAGTGAAACAGGCTGTCGTAAAACTGTCATGAAAGCATGTAAGAAAGCAAGCCTATTATGGGATCAATTTCTCCCAGTGTGTTTCAGCCAAATTTTGGGGGGAAGAAAAACACTGTCACAGTGTGTTCTTTCTTGAGGGTGAGTAGGATTGGAATGTGGTCTCTCCTACCTTTTCTTGCTCTAAGGGTGTTTCTTTCCCGCAGCTCTTGGGAGAAAAGGGTGTTTGAGAAGCTTGCCTCGGGACAGCTTCCGTGCTGTGCCAGGGGGCCAGCCAGGGAAGTGTGCCAGCCCTGCCGCTGTCACGCTCGCCCCGCAGCACAGGCTCTCCCCTGGCAGCCAGGACGTGGCGCTGGGAGCCTGCGCGTTCAGATCTGAAGCTGTTTGGGGAAACTAGTCTGCAAGAAGGAATTGGAGGGGGACCAGGAAAATTATTTAGGGCCGAGAAATGGGTCACAAGAGGTTCCGGAGAGTAACAAGGATATTCTGTCTCCTAGGAAAGGGGTGGACTTGTGGGATCTTCAGCTTTCTTTAGTTACCTGCTGACTCTCAGATAGTCCAGCAAACAATCTGCTTTATTATATGTTTTGCTATTAGTTGTGGCCTAGGATTCCTCGACACATGTGAAGTAGTTGCATCTCGCTAAACCAGAGATGTGATACCTTATACGTATGCTAATGCTACTGCTGTTGTCAGAGGAAAATGGTTGTTCCTATGCAAAATCTGATTAAAAGTGTCAATATGTTGTCATAAATAACTATTGGCTGGGAAATCTGCCTTCTTGAATGATTTTTCCAAGTGAAATAATACAAGCTCTGTTACCTAGTATACTTGGACCAGACAAAACCCATATGTTTTCAATACAGAAGAGTGTGGTAGAGGCAGATAGAGCAATTTTTTATTATTTAAAAATTAAATGTATTTTCGTTTTATTCTTCGGGTTTTTTAATAGCTCAGACCAGTCAGGCTTTGAAACCCCATTTTTCTTTCACAAGTGTACCCTTTGAAACCTATTCTCAAAAGAGATGCTACAAAGGTGATACTAGAATGAAAATTCTATGTAGTAAGTTTATCTGTAAATCAGAGCTTCTGGAGAGACTGTAGTTTGATTTAACAAGGTCCTTTCTCTCCTGTTCTATTCTTAATTAGGCATGCATAAGAGCAGCATATTTCATGAAGAATTGTAATTTTTTTTGAATGTCTATGTGCGAGGTTGTCATAAACGTATCATCCAACCAGCTTTGCCTGAAATCAGAGCTCCCTGGGCTAGGTGCTAAAGGTCACCTTTGAGTAAGACAGTTCCTGTCCTAGAGATCTGATGTTTGAAGTGAAAAATACCCAGCCAAATTGGAGGAAGGAAAACTGAAGCAAAATACAATGGGACCTCAATCTTTTACCTACCTGCCCAGACCTCTGATCCAACAGCACATGGTCAGTGGCCTGCTATGCAAGGGAATCGTTTCTTCCTGTGAATGAGGCAGTTTTCTGCCCTGAGTTCAGGGCTTCCTCATTAAACAAAGGAGAACTTAAAATCTTTAATTTCCTGAAGCTTTTCAGTGAATGCTGGAGGGCACTATAATAGTTCCATTTTCTGGGAACTGCTTTCTCATTACACAGAAATCCTAGTCAAGCATACATTGTCTGTAAACTATGGTATTGTTAACAATATTTGTAAGGGTTACTTCATAATAGAGCAAGTCTTGCAATAGCAATACAGAGTTCAGATGTGCCTGAAAGGAAATAGGGGAGAAATGACTGACTCCAAAGCAAACGGGTTTGCTTGTGCGCTTCGCATCACTCTGATTTCATTGTTGTGCCACCCTTACTTAGAGCGGGGCATGTTGACAAGGGAATAGGTCTGGGAAGGAAATAGATGGTCGGAATATGTCAAATGCCTGCATAAATATATGAATGGAGTACGGGGGCTTAGACTATGGTCCTTGTATTTTATAAGTAGCTTGAGCCTTCTCTTTGAAAGCACTGACTGAGACAGCTTAATGTGACCATGAGCACGGCTACAGCAAGTTTGGTATAGTCATTCTCTAATTATATAGTTATTGGTGTATTTTGGAGCACACTAGATTACAAAAAATCGTGGTTTGGGAGGAGGTCCTTGTTAGGAAGAGAAACATCTGTGTTTACATAATCTGAAGAGACGAGTGGAAGCGCACTTTGTGTGACTGCACTAAGGCTGATATTCAGGCTTTGCCAAACTTAAGTGTTATGGACAGTTGGAGCTTTAAGTGTCCGTAATGCTGCTGCCACGCAGCTCAGCTCGCTGACCAGCGGAAAGCAGGGTGGGTGTTGTGCCAGCATGATCTGGGCTCTTCCTTCAGCTTGACAACAAAAGGTGCAGTTCAGCACAGCTCCCATCGCCGTTGTGCGTGGATCCTTAGGACACTGTCCGTGGTGAGTCAAAGCTGCAGGGTCACAGGAAAATCAATGGCTGCTGCTAGTCCCATTTTCTTCTGTAACACCCCGGGTGAGGGGACTTCCACTTGAGCTGCTCTGTAGCTCGGGAGGTGAGGAGGGGGTTGTTTCTCTCTCAAGTAAGAAAATGCCTCTGCTGTCACAAGTACTTTGAGTTGTTTGGTTGTGCTGGAGCTCCACAAGGCATCCAGGTGCCCCATCGCTCAGATTAGACACTAGAGGTGGATCTGTTCAGTTTTCTGGAATATTAAATGCTCCTTTCTGGGAACAGTAAAGCTTTCATATATTTACTAAGAGCATTTCACTGTTCTGTGAATCCATAGCACCCTAAGTAATATGTGTATTGAAAAGTCCCCTCTAAAGAGCAGATACATAGTAGACATTTAAAACCTTGACTTTTACAGTCCAAAGATCCAATCTATGGAAAACCGTCCTGAATTAATAAGGTCAGTGCTTATTCTGTTCCAAGGCAAATTGTCAAATTTATATCTTGGACCTAATGTGTGAAGGCAACATGCATAAAGATATTGATTCTTGTTTCTGTATAACCAGGAATATGCACAAAATACTTTCAGGCGAGTCAAATGGGGACACTTGGAGCTGTCAGTTGTTAGCCCAGTGCTTCTTGCGATTGATATGGAAGCAAGTTTAGCACAGCTGCCATGAAGGTACTGTTTTTCAATTTCTCTTAAATTAAAGCTTGTGCAAGAGCGCTAGGTTTGAGGTATCTAGATGCTTTTCATTCTTGAGAAGAAACTGGTTGTCATCTTAGCTGGAGGTAGGAAACCAGTCAAAAGTACTGTTTGCTTGTGGCATTATTTAGGTGGACACTGTCCAGGTTAGACTGCAGAGAAGTAGCACAGGTTTATGTGTGTGGGCACTTACTTTCCACAGAAGAGGAAAAAGTGATGTTATGGAGCCACAGCACGTGCCCAGTCTGTAGTGTAATGTGTGTCACATACTCACGCCTTGGTCATCAGTTAAAAGCACAGCTTTAATAACCTGCTCTTCTCTCTGAACTTCTCTGTGTAGCTGGAGGAGTTGAAGCAATAGACAAAGCCACACATAGTGCAGACGAAAATCTATTGCTTCACGGTCCCAAAAGCAAATTCAAAGCTTATAATAATTGTTCTGGTGGCTGAGGAAATCTGTCAATGTGTGATATATGAACAGTTAGAGAATTTTTTTGAAGTGGTGCAGTGCTGTGCTTATGAAGTCTGCGAACTGGACTCGGACCAGGAGAATTGTTCCAGTTTCTGCCCCTCCACCATTAAGTCTTGCCTAACAGTGTGTATCCTAGAGAGGACAGTTCCTGAGTCAGTGCTTCAGGCTAAACCCAGCCTTTGTGGGGGGACTACTAGGAGACTGAGGCATTGGTTAGGTCTATGCTGACGGGAGCAGCTTCCCTCTGGGCTGTACAATGTGCGCAGCTGCGTGCTGCATGCAAGAGCAGGTAAAAAACATTGTTAGTTCCTTCATGCTTTGAGTTACCAACTTTGGTGGGGAAGTTCTGGTACTGGCTCAGAAAGTACCACACTACAGCATGGCCTGTTATATAAAACCAAGCTCTTTTAAAAGAAAATTTTAACAAGAACAAATAGACTGACACTCCATTACTGGGTTCCTACAAATTAGTGTGTTCTGAATTATGCTACCTTCAGCAGTTTGTGGTTGCTCAGAAATAATACATGTAAAGTGGATGTCTGTGCTGGTCTGACGTGGGGTCCTTGTATGTACCTAGAGGCCATGTGTCCTCTTGTGTTGCACGCTTCCACTAAATAACTTATTCAACAAACCTACAGAAATGTGAAGATGTGCTGCTGTGCTTGCTGAGTTCTGAACAATGAATCTATGAACTGAATTACAGTATGTGCAGCTTTAAGATAATGTTTGTGTGACCTTTTGCTTCAATAGTATTAGCTTGAGCATCACTACTACTAGAATTCCTGGTTACTTATATAATTTTTTTCTTCAAGCTTTCTGAGGGCACTTAAACAGTCTCTATTTTATTTCTGATGGATGATTCACACTAAATTTTTCAGCTCCCGTGGGTAGGAATCTGTAGGAAGTGCATCTAGAACAAAAGAGGGGGTTTCGGGTTTGTACAACATGACTAGCTGTTGTGTTGTGCTGGTTTTGTTCTTAATAGTAAGTGCCCCAGCAAGATCACTCGTCAGTATTTCATGCTGTAATTGTGGCATTTTTCAAAAACAATTTTAGGATTTTTTTTCTTGTAAAATCAAAAGCAGGTACGCCTCTATCTATATGTTGCTTTTGGATTCATATACTGCAAAAGGCTTACCTCCTGTTTCAGGAATGACTGTCTGCCATGGTTATAGCCAAAATGTTGCATGCTCATATTGAGTTTACAGATAAATTGTCCTATATTCAGATGACAGGAAAGAAAAGTGGATGATTGTGGATCCATTAATGACTGTGTTCCCTCACTCTGTAGTTCTACATGAGAAACATGCTTTCATACATAACCTTGGGAGATATTAAGACTGTTTTGTTTCCCTGTCTGGAGCTGGAGAAAGCACAAAAATATCAGTAGTTACTTGGTAACCGTGTCGCGCATGCATTTAGTTTTCCCAGGCGGGCTTCGCTAGAGTTAGTCTGGCGAAAACACAAAAAGGCAAACTGAGTTTCCTTCAATAACCCATTAAAATGATGACCATGCTATTTGGGTGTATAAGGCCTTCAAAATACTTTGAAAATTACATCATTTTAGACTTGTACATAATTATGTAATTCAGATTTTTGAACTGCAAAAGGCTTCCCCCAGCTAACTAGCGCATACAGGTCTCATCCAGCTCGGTGAAGCCAGCCGCTGGGATGGAAGCAGGCCCAGCAACCCTCCTGCTGTAGCTCTGCTCAGCCCTGCGTGCTGCAGCGCTGGTCCCACGCACGCCGGAAAGCCTGCACGCAGTGTCCTCTCGCGGAGAGAACCTCGCTGTGAGATGGGACACGGTTTTAGACATAAAAGAAAACCCCAGTCAATTTCCACTACTGTGATGGTAGTGCTGTCTTGAACACAGAAATTAAATAAAATGGGGGGAATAAATAAGGAAAAAATGATTGAAAATTAAAAACTACTCCATTCCAGGTTCATGATGTTTTTAATACTCATCTTGCTAAGATGCAGAACAAGGACTACTGAATTTCCATTCATTAGCAGCCAACAAAATATGAATGAGTATTAACTTCAAACAAAAACTGATTTATAATATCCAGTTGTGCACTTAAAAAAATAATTACAAATCATTTTTAAAAGGAAGATTAACAGTGGAAGCAATAATGAATATAAAATAAGACTGATTTAGGCCTAAAACATAACTTCAAGTATTCTATGGCATTTCCTCAGACGTTTGTCTTAAATTTGTTTGTGCAATACCCATTTTTGCATAGTAAAGAAAAATTGGTTAAACTCCAGCCTTAAGTAATCTGTTTCTTTTAACATGCACCTATACAGCTGTTAATTTGCCTAGCAGACACCTCTTTTAGGAGGATCAGATCAAATCAGTGAGATCATGCAGCAAACTGGAAGGAGCTATACAGTTACCACAGTTTCTTGTCCAGGTGAACAGAAAAATAATGGGGCAAAGGTAGAGTGGATGAAATGGAGGCAGTGTCGACCAGGTCTTCTTTGGATGACGCTTTGCGATGAACAAATTAACAGTAAATGCATACGTACTTCCCAAAGCACAGCAAAAGCAGTATGTAGAAAATCAACATCTACCAAAACCAATTTTTTGTCTACCACCACAGAAAGCACGCCAGCCTTTACCTACCCTGAGCGGGCTTGTCATGTGTGTTCTGTACACACAGGGCAGAAAGCAAATATGTTCTTCCACATATGCACAATGGCCGATGCGTGGAGCATAAACTCAGTCAAGAAATCATAATTCCTATGAAACCGCTGGTGTAAACAAAAAAGTTACTCCAGCACTGAACATATGTACATAGTAGTTGGGGACCACTGTGGTCTGATTTAAAACATCACATCACACACCAACAATGTTGTTTGTGAAATGCTTCTCAAAGGTTTATTACACAGGTAGTTTATGTATATCCAGTTGATTTTACTTATTTTAATTTTTGGTAACCACTAGTGTTCCTGTTGGGGGTTACATTTGCTTTGGAAGCAGAACCCTAACAAAGTTGGGGATTATGTTCCCAAGCAAAGTACTTTTAGAGGACAGTAATACAGTTTGAGAGTATTTTTGGTTTGCCATAACAGTATTGTCACTAACTTTGTTCTGCCTGAAGCCAGGCAGGAATTTTTCAGAGTAAGATTAATAATATATCAATGTTGACTACCTGTGTGCAGCACCTTTAACTCATAACGTAGTAAGTGTTAATGTGATTATGTTAAAGCTGTTTAAAAACGTTTAATAATAACTGTCAATGAAAACAATATATTGTAGTTCTCTTGAGACTGTTGGATTGAACATTATCATAATAAGAAATATAATTGAAATGAGATTTTGTAAGTCACAGGAAATCTGCAGCATTTTCTTAATGTTCTGGATCTTAAAGCTAACTCAGGAAATGGATTTCCACTGAACAAAGGTGGAGTAAGTAGTGTAACTGGACGTCTGTTGTTACTAATATCCAACCTTTAAATTTAATCACAAAAGGTTTTAAATTCTGATTATCAGATGCAGCAATGAAACTTTCAGGTTGCTTCACTTACCCATACTGAAATACCTAAGTTTTAAATCAAGGTGAAAAGGATGAGCCAGACTGTACAGGCTCCTTAAGGGAGGCCTAAACTTGACACCTTCGTACCTTTCTCAAGCTGGACACGCGCAGGCTCGCCGGCTTACCAGGGAACAGTACTGCAGCCCAGCACTTCTCTGCAAAAACCTGTGTTTGTACACAAGGTGTATCTAGAAGTAATTTTGGTGCACAACCCCCTGAAATTACATGGGATTTTGCACACTTGGTGGTGGTAACTGGCTAGCCATAGCCAAGGGTCAAAGTATTAATTTTGCATTACATTTTCAAGAGTGAGATGCATCAGAGATACAGGGAGTGTTAGAAATGTCAGTCACCTTTGCAAGCCCGTTTGGGTGTGTGGGCAGAAGGCAAGAGAAGAATAACTCGTTCCAAGCTTTTAACATTTTGTGAGTATTTTAAGGCTTATTTAAGTTTTATTTCACAGGATCCAGACAGGAAAAAAGTAGGCATAGTTAAAAATAAAATAAAAGCTTGGCACTTCTGTGAATTGTTTGAGAGGGTGTCACTTATCTTACATTACATTATGGAAAATCTGTGTAACAGCCAAAAAAAAGTAATCCAGACTTATAGTCAATACATAGATATGCATTTATACATTTTAATTGGTTTTGGTTTCAAGCATACAAACTTTAGATCACATCTGTTTGGTGTCAGAACTCCCTGCATCTGCATGCTATTATCTGCCTTTTTTGAGCAAGCCCAGAACATCCGCTGTACAACATGCTACAGGGAAAAAAGGGGAGAAAAAAAACCCAAAACCAAACCCAACATCAAAAATAGATTTACATAAAGAATAGAACCTTTTTATATGGAAATCCTTTTCCCTCATATATATATATTTATATATAATCTGTGAAAATGATACGTCAATATCTTATTTCCATATTTACACATTTTCCTTCTTGGAAGAATTACATCCATCACTCGATAGCTTCCATACCCAACAGACTCCTGGTCCAGGAGAGCAAAACAAGGTGGACAGCGAGCTCATAGAGCAGGGAACTGTGAAGTCCAGCAGCAGAATGCACTGCGTGGCTGGGAAAGCTATCGGAGCCTGCTAACAGCTTCCCAGTGGTTTGTATTTATTGGGCTGCAGATTCTGCTTGGGGTCAGCTTGCTAGCTTGATTGGTTGTATGTGAGCCATGCAGGTTACCCTTTCACAATTAGCTCCTCATGCCACTGGAGTTTGATAAGAAAAAGGAATTCATGCGAACTCAAGTGAAGTTAGAGTGCCAGCAGGCTGGGAAAATAATCTTCCGCTATTTCATTGTTTTGGAACAGTTCTCTTATTGCACTTGGTCTGTATGTCTCCTCCTTTGCTTGAGGAAAGAAAAAACCACCTGATTTTGAAACAGTTTGCTTGTAACACTTGTCAGTTAATTTTAAGTAGAGAAAGGTGAATGGAGGAAATATTTCAAACTTATCTCCAAAAAGGACAGTCTTCTACCACCTCAAATCTTAACATCCCAACATTGTGTTTATAGTTACTATTTCTCATGTTCTTCCTTACTGATTTAGTTCCTGTGCAGCTACAGCAAAGACATCGTACCCAAATCCAATAGTGCAAGAAGCAGCTTTTTGAATCGCATTCCTTCAGATAGGCCCTTGTTGACTTGGATCGAACCTTCGTTTTTTGACATTTCTTCCAGGTTGCATCAAAAGGAGATGAAAAGAGAAAAATGCAAGACGTTAGTTAGACATAACAGGAACAAAGCCATTGCCAAGGTCATAGTAAAGTAAAAGGCTCACGCTGAGACAATTTAACAAATAACTTTTCCAAGGGGTAACAATTTATGGAATCTGGTTGCATGCTTTCCGTAGCATAGTATCAAGTATTGGTTTCCTTATGCAATTGAAAGATCATGCTGGCATACAGAATTCAATTATTTCTGTAGCACTTGAAGTGGTGCTCTAAATTTGCAGAAGTTTTCAGCCCACAGTAACATGTGTGTCCCCTAGGCCAAGAAAGCATGCATATCCCTAAAGGGAATGAGCCAGAAGTGCCAGTACTAGAAATACATAAGCACACGGAGACTTGAGGTCTCAGAGCAAGTGCCCATCTCTGGCTGTACCAGAATTTAGTTTACGTATTCCATTGTGATGAAAAAGTGAGTGCCTCTGTGAGCTCTTACCACACTATTGACCGTAACTGCTCTGAATCTTAGTAAGGTGCAAAATATAGCAAAGACACCGCATTCGAAGGAGACTGGACAGTGTTGTAAATCGTGCGATTAGAATTTGATGTTAACAGTGGATAGCAAGCTAGTTGGTGATATCCAGTCTCCTGCGATACTGATAGCCTATGTCAAACAGCAAGACATTAGGAAGCAACAACAAAAGTTGGGTGCAACCTCCCCAGTATCTGGCTTTATGTGGGGCATCAAGCAAGGGGCTCATGCATTTAGTTTTAACATTGGGCATATGCACCACTACCGCCACCAAATGACATGCAAAAAATACAGAAGAGGAATTAATAAATTCCCTAAAGCTACACACCAACCCCAGGATTTTCTATTTTCTTCAGCCCTGCTACCTACTACCACTGCTACAATATTTATAAATATACTATACATGAGGTTTCCTGGTGGTTTAAGAGATAATGGATGTATGCAAAGGCAACTTCTTTTTGAGAAGACTTCCAGAGACTGGCAATTCTTGAGCATCCTTTTGTTTTGTTTTGTTTTTTCCTTGGGTACCAGTGCCTACATTTTTGCAAGGTGAATCCTTACGAGTTGCTGCTTTCTGAAAGATCACTATATTAATCTTTCAATCATTCCCCCTCTAGGAGTATCGTACTAATGCTCCATTTGAATTAGGCTGATATTACTTCAATATCTCAATCCATCCTCCTTGGTAGCACAGGTAAATTTGAGATGAGCAAACTATTTTTTCAGGTCAACTTGCAAAACTGCATGATAGGAAGTACAAATAGAATATAACTTGGTTAAATGTGAGTTAAAAGCCGCTTTGCATCTGTTTGTCCTGCCAGTTTCAATGGGGAAAGGACATGTCTGCTTCTCTTCCGCC
>NW_009649570.1:7160496-7234347 GCF_000708025.1 Charadrius vociferus
ACACTACCGATGAGCAACTAATTAGTCAGTCCCCTTAAAACAAATCACCAATGCATGCAAAAAATCCAAATGACGTTACTTGTCCTCCTACTCTAGGGAAAGTACCATATTCCAGTTTGCTTGAAGAGGACAAGTCATTAGAACATACACTGAATTACATTCTGTTACCTGAGCTTATTCTAATTAAAGAAATGGACTTTACAAGTCTTAGGAGAAGGTACAGAGCACAGACGCTATGCTAGCTTCCCAGTACAACTCTTGCAACAAAACTCTTTTGACTTTTATCCTATCAAATCTTTTCTAACTGATCTCCACCAGTGCAGTATTCCAGTAAGGGCCATTCGGTTGTACGACAGCTCAGATGGCATCCGTGCCATGGGGCAACAGGCAAAGTCTGCTGTGCCCTTGCTGCACATTCTGTAATCCGTCCAAACCATACATTTACTCATTTCCTAGTTTTATCTAACGGAAATACACATTTAAGGAATAAGATACTAACCAAACCACTGCCTTTCTTCACTTAGGATATTCTGCTAACAGTGTTGTATGAGAAAGAAACATGTGAAGAACTAAAAGCACATTTAACATAAGAGCCTGAAATAGTCTCTGAAATACGGGACATCAGGTACAGCGTCAATAAGGGAACACAGTACGCATGTGCAAAGCATGAAGAAGAGCCTGCCACATCCCTCTGCTGCGACTGCAGCACTTCACAGAGGTAGGCAGTCAGGTGTTACCTGCAGGAATTGGAATTCTATTCTGATTTCCCAACCTGCTTTAACAAATTCATCCTGAACTACCACCCATTTTAGTACTAGAATGAAAACAGTAGCCTTACTTAATCAGTAAATAGAACAAGTCTCTCTCTCCCCCAAGAAAATGACAATAAATGAAAGGAAACTAGGTGAGTATCAGGTCCTGGATATTTGCACCTCTTCACGGCTATGTATTATAGTAGTACAAGGTTCCTTTAGTATGCGAGTCCTCCGTGGAAGGACACATAGGAGAATGATGCTGTTTCCTAGTTCTTTCTTTATGTGGAAGATCTTAGAATGTTAACTTCTTTTTGCATTTAATGTTTTAATGCTTGTTTAAATAATGAGGATCAGGTTTTCAGTCTATAATCCAACCAGAAAAAGTGTCTCTAACAAAAACAAAATTATAGGTGATTCTGAATCAAAAAAGCAAACCATTCTACAGCACATCACTGCCTCTGTAACGTGGTCATCTTTCCAAATGAAAAATATTTCAGAAAAGAAAATTGGTTTCAAAAAAGGCTGGATGTATATAGGAAATACCTTGCTGTGATCCTCTGCATTGTTTTTGTAACTAATTAGGTATGTGGTTACATGCTACATAGCTTGCAAATCTGTGCCTTTGCCTACGATCGCACAAAGTTTTACTTAAGCATTTAAAGATTTATCCAAAACCAGTATTTTAACCACTACTTATAGCTAATATTTTCAGAGGCATTCCTGAAGCACTTCAGACACTGAAGAAGAGATTAAATAAATGAGCTTTTGCTACAGAACTGATTGAAATTAACAAAATGAGGGACTAAAATTGGCAGGTCAATGACTTATTTTAAGCTGCTATTTATTCTAGTAGTTTGGAAAAAAGTGAGTAAACACCTCATGTTTGATTCTAATGCTGATGTTTGTGTAGTGATGGCTGCATTTAGGTCACAATACATGCTTTACAGAAATGCCGGTAGGGGACCGAAACCTCCTTCCTCACAAAGTCACCATTAGCATTCCACTGCCTTATCTTGCAGAAACTTTGGGGGTCTAAATGCATCTGCACAGACCCGTTTAAAACTTGGCATCTGTAAGGACTGGGTAAGTCTTTGGTCCATCCATTAATTTTCCATTAAAGGGACAGAAAACCCTGCAGCTCTTCAGCTGAGAAACAATTGCTGGAAATAGAATTGTGCCTACAATCAACTCTTCTCTGTCAGCCACTTTTGCATTCTGAGATAACGAGAAGCAGCTTTTCATATGCATTTCCACATTGCTTTTACTAGCACTGTCTCTTAGCAGTGTTGCTGTATTACCAAAAATTGCTTTAATACTGGTAAAGTCGGCAAGAAAAGCATTTAATTGGCTTATATTACTGCAGCTGCTTTGCAGAAGTAACTGAATGTATGCTAGGAAAAAAAGTGAGCGTAGGCCCCCGAGACTGCGCTTGCAGCCAATGCACAGCAGAGCTACTCTAATGGTAAAAATGTCCTTCCTATAACACTCGTATATTAAACACTGTATATTGAAATCTTGCACAGACTTGCTACATCAAAACGAATGTCACATTTCCTAAATGCTCTACTTCTGTACATTACCCAGCAGAGTTCAGGTAGAAATATGTAGGACTCCCTTACTGCAGTCCAAATACCAACAGCTTTAAAAGTACTATGCAAGGCTCAACTGAAGTAAAGTCTGCTTCTTTACAAGGTTTCCACCCACAGCCTTTAACTTTAAGCCACCTGAAATGTGTAATGAAGCTCTATGCCCCCTAAAATTGTCAGTTAACTTTTTTCTTTCCTATTCTATACACACATTAACTTGATTAGAAAAATGAACCTAGGATTCATTCTTGAAACTGGAAGTTGTTTTTTTTAACTTTGTTTCTCCAAACTTGCATCCAGCCTTCTTTTACACTTCCCCTCCAACCCCCACCCTGCACCACCTCAGTTCATGAACAAAGTTTGCTTAGTTGCAGCTTACGTTTGATATGGACTTGACAGCACAGTACCGTATGTTCATATGAACATCTGATAACCTGTGAAACAGAAATCACATCTCCCAGTTTGTAAAGCATTAGCTATCTTCTCTCGTATTTGCAGAGACTAAACATATCACTTGCTTAAAAAGGAAATGTTCAAATCCTCTTTATTATCCTCATCTGCCCCTCCAGATATATCTGAAGCAAAGTATCAGAGGGTCTACACGTGCTAGCTCTTCTTTTGTATACAAGCTGAAAAGGCTTTTCAGTTCCCCTCTGACCCCCAGAAGAAACATGCACTTCAAGCTGTGAGCTAGGCCAGCCCAGTGTTTTTGAGGTTCTGCTACAGAATAAGCATTCGTATCTTGCTCTTTTGAGAATAAGAACTTCAAGAGACTTTTCCAATACAGATCCTCTATAGGCATAACAGCCTTCTACATTTGGGCAAACAAATGACACCAGGATGCAAAGCTGAACACTTGTGAGAGTATTTTGAGAGATGTGAAACACAAAGAAGAAATAAAAAAATCAATTAAGTACTTCATTGTTTCAGGCAGGGAGATGCTTCTAAAAGCTCTGTGTTCATGCAAGTTCGTGAGCGTAGGTGTTCCCAGTCAGCAGCCACACCGCTCCCACAGCTGCGAGCAGGTGCTGCAGCACTGATGCAAAAAGAGCAAAGGTTGTTATGGCACAAGACAGCATAAAAAGATTAAGAGGAAGAAACTGCTTAAAGATTTTATATTTTAATGACTTGTACTGTGTTTTCAACAAATTACCTTCTGCAATACAAATGTATTATTTAGGGATGACTACTGTCTGGCAAGTATGTGAATTGCTAAGAATCAGACGTATGTCTGATAGCAGAACACTGGTCCAAAAGCATAATCTGACATTTATTTTTTTCCAACAAAACCTAGCTTGCTTAATTCCCATGGGAACTTGCAATATCAATGTTTCTAATATTATCATTTTAAATGTGTGTGCATTGTTGTTCTCGAAAAATCAAAAATTTTAACAGAAATGTTAAGCCTTGCAGAAAAATTTTCTGTATTTAAAAAGCTAATTGCAATGAAGTGCAGGGAAAAGACAACCCTCAGTTCTGCAACTAACTGAAATGTTTATGTATTTTTTATGTGCTTTATTTAGGTTAAAAGAGAACTCTCTCCTATAATTCTGCATCTAGTAGGACACAACAGAAAAAAATGCAAATGTACTTTTATTAGTTAATGCTATAGAATATGCCCCAGTAGAGTCTGGGAATAATGCTTTTTACGGACTAAGCCTTTACACAGAAGAAATCTTACAATCCATCAAAAGAAGAGAATCCCAGTTCCTTCTTGTGTTCATACCACATGCAAATCCATGTCTGTCACTGCATATTCTAAAATATGCACCTCATTTGAATTTCTGCCTTTGAACATAGATTTGGTGAAACTACGTTGTTTAGAGCTGCCCTGTAATAACGTATTAATCCTGGAGGGTGACCTAGGGGTATTTATTGTACCAATAAGTGGATTTAATTTGTGTGACTGAGAAGAAGCTGTAAGAAAGAAAATACAGCAGCTCAAGAAAGGAATTAAAAAGGCTTATGAAGAGAACACACCCATGCTTCAAGATGGATGTTTTGATACATTTTGTGTTTCATCTTTTCTTGCTACAGCCAGAGAGGGGCACTGACTCCCCCAGCTAATGCCTGCAGCTCTCGCCAGTGCCAAGGGGCAGCGCAGGGAGTGTCGCTTCCCTCAGAATGAGCACTTAGGACAAAAATGAATGTGGCAGGTGCTGTGTCTTTCTGAAAGCACCAATAGCGGCAGGCAGGGCAACACAAAGTAATAATTAACATAATTAACCGTGAAATAACAGATACACATGACCTGATCACTATATTGTACTTTGACAGCCTTCTTAATCAATTAGGGAATAATTTTTTTTCTTCTCATCTCAGATACGGAATATGACTATAGGGCATATAAAATGTTTTTTGAATTATTATAAAAACCTGGTTGAGGAATTACAGCTTATTGTTGTATCACGGCTTAATCTTGATTCATGTTCTTGAAAAGAAACAGCAACTTGAATATCTGAGAAATTACTCGGTTTTATGCTTAATTTTCCCATGATTTGCAAGGTTTAAACATTGATTCTAAATTTAGATCCTTTTTACCAAACATGGACGACATATGTAGGTAGACTCGACACTACAAAAAAAGCAAGAATTAAATACCCTTGTACAAGACTCTCTCTTCATTTTAACGGTCACAAGCGGAATGACTAGAATGTTATTCTTTGTAGTTATGAAACACGTTGAACTAGAATTGCGACACGTTTTCATCTTTCAGGAGACAGTTCAGGATTTCAAAACGTCCTCTCTGAACCTGATTTTTTTTAAAAAAAATTGTGAATTGATAATAAATATCAGTAACCACAAACAAAAGTTAGGTCTGGTAATTCTGAGTCAACTGTGTCCAACACATTTGTCACTGAAAACTACTCAGCTACTGCCACCACTCACCATTTACACATGAAGTCTTTATTTATAAAAATGTTTATCAGTTTGAAAGGACTACTGCATTCAAAATAAACACTCCTCAAGACATGTATCTTTCAGAGGTTTTCATCACTGTAGTCAACTTCTGAGAACAACGCTACCAATTGGAGGTGAAAAAAAGATCTTGCTCCCTAAGGGTTAGGGTGAACTCCTGATAGTTAAATTCATTCTTTTATTGTTCTTCAACTTTGCACCCTGATGGCATCTGCTAGTTTCAAATCCATTTCCTCCTCTTGTTCAGTGCTCGTGTAACTCTTTCTCTTTAAAGCAGTTTGTAATAGTTTGGGGGTGGGAGTTACCTTAGAAATCTTGTAGCAGGAACTCAAAATTTAGTGATGTAAGCAAGAAATAGAAATGCCATAGCCACTGAAGAGAAGACATGCGGCATTGCTTACTTAAAGCCCCATCCTGTCCCCCCAAGGACAATAGCTGCTACCAGGATGGCACCAGCGATGGAGCCTATTATAAGATTGGTGGCACTAGGACCTGTGATAAAGGATTATGGTAAGACAGACATAAGAACCAACCACTTTATTCACATTAAGTGAGCAACTGAAGGGTAGTCAAACAATTCAAGGAATACAGACAGCACACAAGGTGATGTCTCTAGACAATTCAGCAAGCCCGACTTACTTTTCTTTAACAGCAAGAATGAACAAAGCTGTTGGTCTCTGCATTGTGCTATGTTGACTTCTACCATAGATAAAAATCTAGTGTTAGGCAGTAAATTCCATTGTGACTTACTCCATTATCTAATGAATGAATTGTTAACTGAGGACACTATGGTATTTGTGAATAATTCCTAACTTAAACGAAAAACTATGAAAGCTGTATGCTTTATGACTACAGAAAATGAGAAGGGGAAAAAACCCAACCAAACAAAAAGCCTAACTTTTTTCACAGACATCCTGAAAGTTGTTAGATACTTTAGTTTGAGCTGAGAGCATCTAGGACCGCTTGCTAATCGGAGTCCAGACTCCCTGCATTACGTCAATGCTAAATTTACAAACAATTGACAAGAGCAAAGGATTATATAATAAGGAACAAAAGTCGAAATAAAAGCTGTATTCCCATTAAGCTTTCCAAACATCAAAGCTTCTCTTCAACATCCTCAAGAAGTTACTTAACAACAAAGTGGGGAAGGGTGGAGCAGGCAAAAAGAGCAAGAAAAAGCAGCAGCACAAAATATGTTTGTGCAATCTTCTGAGGAGAGCAAGAGAACACCTAAATAAGATATTCATAATTGACCCTTAAGTGCTCTATTGACTCAGGGTGGAAGAAAACTGACAATAGGCTTGAGTAACATTTTAATTGCTCTGTACAAAAATTTCCTATTGAGCAGTCTTTGATGTAAAGCTAATTGCATCTGAGCTCAAGGCAGAATGAAACAAACCCAACAGTTCTTTTGCAGCATATCGCACACTTTTTGTTTAAACATTTACATATCCAGGAATAGCCTTCAAAACCAGTTCTTACCTCCTATCCCAGTCTCCCCAAACCAAGCAACTGGAATTTTCCTATTTTACATGTTCTGAAACTGAGTTTGGAAAACTCTCAGACAGCTAATGTAAGGAAGAAAAAGGAGCAGCCAGAGATCAGCAAAGGAAAGAGCAAGGGCAGCTGCAACAACTGAAAGTTTTAAGCTGTTAGGTTGGTACCACAAAACCTTCTGCCCAGTCCCAGACACTACAATAAGTATGCACCCTAAGTTTTAAAATTTACTGCAGTGACCTAACTTTATTGCATCCTTACATGTTTCCCATCTCAGTGCTTCTGGAGATCAAATTAGCTAAAAGAAAACTAAGGTTTAAAAATTGCTTCCTGCAATTCCTACACAAAGACTATTTGGGAATGTTATTAAAAGACTTGGACTGAAAAGCAATATAGGGAGCTTTACAGATATAAGCAATGCACAAATTTGACAACAATAATTTAAAATAACTTTTTACAATTTGGAAAAACGAATCTTATTTGGACTTACCTTTCAAGTCACACCTGGCTCAAATCAAGAGGAGTGAGTGTGGTGGAGGGTAAATTAATGCCATTCCACAGGCATTATATTCCCAATTAAGGCTTGCTTTCAACAGCAGCCTACTGAGCTACTGTATCTGACTCAGATCTATGGCTTACTCTGATTTTATCAAATGATTGCACACAACAAAAGACTGAAAACACAGCAAGTAATGTATCTGTAATAAATTTTAGAAGCCTTGAAAAATTCTAAAGCCTATTTCTTCCTAGCCATAGAATGCTATCTTCCCACAAAAGAGGTACAATGATTAACTGATAGTAATATAGTCGTAACTTAGATAAGGAGGTACCAAATGGCTACTGTTTTACATCCCTCTTCTTACTATGTTCCCTGGTTGTTCGAAGTTCAGGGAGGTGGGAGCGTAATCTATTTCACAGCATGCATCCATTCAACAAACAGCATTTTGTTCTTTCAATACAGAAAATCAGCATTTACTATAAATACCAAAGAATTCAATCAAAATTTAAACAGAAAAGGATAATATAAAGAAAAAAATTAGGTTCAGTTAATAGAAAAGTCACTAAAATCCTATTAAATAATAAATGGGTCCAGATAAAAAACACTTTTTGGATCTGACCCAGTTTTATGAAGTGTCAGCGATGTTCATTTTTAACACCAAAAAAAACCCCTGAAAATCAAATGCCAGTGAGAATTAGGCTATCTGCTAGAGAGAGCCTAAGCGCAGAGTAAACGATAGACGGCTGTGGATAAAGGCATGTCCATTCCCCTGGAATAATTATAAAACTGTTTCACAGTTTGCTGGGAGTGGCAGTTCCTATGAATGCAGACAAACAGCTGTTTTTCCTAGTAAAGAAACCGAAAAGGCTACATTCAAGGTAAAATTTCACTGATAATCAACAGGACCATAATTTCATTTCTGACTTCAACATAAAAACAAAGCTAGTGGAATATTTATGATTACTAAACAGCAACCACTTGTTTACTAGAACAGAGTCGCCCAAGTAATGAATTCCAGTTTCAAAATACAGAGATTTAAGAGGATTATTGGCGAGCCATTTTAAGACTGTAACAAACTGTGCAAATAGAAGTACTTACAATGGGACTACTTTTACATGTTATACCTTACCTTAAAGATGAATGCCTTATGTTTTATTAAGCATTATCGAGGAAATTGTATTATTCACTATCCAGAACTTTGCTACCAGTATGAAGCCCACTTTGCATCAGCTCATTTTAGTTAGTGACATTTATGAAGAAAAGTATAAATCAATATGTTTCAGCTAAATAAGCTTCTCTAGTCACTGGACTCAGATGACTGGCATAAATACATGCAAACCAAAAGTAAGAGAAAGGTTTTAACAACCACCATACTGTGGGGTCATTTTCCATCCAGATTATCACAAGATGCAACGCTTCTGGTATACTTGTTCCGTCCGCCACACTACTGCTAGAACCTGCAGACACACATTTATCAGCTTCTGCAACTAACTGAACCGTAACCGCCTGGCACACCACCCTTTCCCGCAAGCCGCTATCTGCTTTGGCACAGCTATCATATCATCTCTAGTCATCTTTTACAACCCCAATACAAATCCTACTGAAGATGTTAAAACAGAACACACCTTTAATTTCAGTGGACTTCAGACTATTCCCTAAATCTTCATCAGCATCAGCTATAGATTCTACAAGAATTAACATACATTGCTTTGAAACTCTGCTAGTTGTAGAAGAGGCAAGTTTACTACAGATTGTCCTGCAGATAACAACACAGTGATGGTTTGATGTTTTCTTTTCTTGCCTGTCACTTTGCCAGCCAAATCCTCTTGTTTCAGTTATCAAAGCTAAGTATCCATTGTAGGATGAAATCCGGAAAAAAACGATTCTGCCATTTTGCCCCCCATGATTACTAAAATACATTCATAAAGCATTAAGAAACTAAAGTTATTTCAGCACTTTGAAGAAAAGGTTGCAATTTGCAAAGTGGCAAGGAAGGAGGAAGAAGGGCAGGACCTAGCATCAGGTCGTGATGAACATAACTTCCCCCGCAGCCATTGATGGTAACAGCCAGCAGGGCCTGAAGGGCATTAGGCACAGAGAGGGTATTTGTGTTCCCCATGTGCTTTCTTTAAACAAAGCAACAAAAAGTAGCAGCGGCTTACCTTGAGTATATGTTTGTATCTGACGGAACCAGAGGACAGAGAAAAGACTGATGGGAACGAGGAAAGAAGAATGGATAGAATCAAAAAGAAGAATGAGACAGGTAGTGAGTGATAAGAAGAGAGGAAAGATGAAGAAAAGCTGGAATTAGAGCAGAAGCAAACAGGAGTA
Organism: Charadrius vociferus; assembly: GCF_000708025.1. Classification (NCBI taxonomy): domain Eukaryota; kingdom Metazoa; phylum Chordata; class Aves; order Charadriiformes; family Charadriidae; genus Charadrius; species Charadrius vociferus. Next base: position 7,170,084 of record NW_009649570.1, read on the forward strand.
AGAACAAATGATCAGGGACGTTGGTCAGAGCTGAGTGGATTGAGACAGCAGGTAGCAGAAGATAAAAACAGAAGGGTGCAAGGCAGAATGTAAGCAAAATGCAAATGGTCCTCTACCTGTAGGTAAATTCTCTGCTCCAGAGTCTAGGTCCCAAACCTCTACAATCTTCAGAGTCTTCTGTTTTCAGCAAACAGTTGTAAAAGCCACCAGTAAAACACCGATCTGATCTTTCTCAAGCAGATGATCTATTAACTTCTTCTTCTACTTGTTTTTCTATTAGTTGTCCTCTTTGAATGCAAAGGTCTCTACTCTTCTGAGAATCTAAGATGGGCTTCATGCAACAGTCCAGTTCAGCAAAAGCTAAAAAGTTTTTATCTTGGGCTGCAAACTCAGACACACAGAATGCTCCCTACCAGACACTGCCTATGCAGCCTTAATTAGAACTGCATATGAATTCTTTTTCACCCAGCCTGATTAGAAGTCACAAACTGTCGTGTTATGATTCCCCCTTCAGAGAGATGGCACTGTCACATGACAGAGGTAATACATAGGATTAGAAACAGAGTGAAGTTGGAAATCTCACAAGAGCAGAGTAAAAGCAATTTATTCTGTAGCTTGCACAGAATGAAAGAGTTCTTATATGGGCATTTTTAGATGTGTATATATGTATACACAGAGAGATATAAATCATAGCCACTGTTAAAACTGAGGTAGTCGGCTAACACTTAATATTAGCTTCCTAAAACTATGAAAAGACAATAAAAAATTACTTATACATATTCTTTACATACAAATTCTATACTTCACCATTCTACTGCCTTGAGGTAACAGAATTCTAGCAATGAAACATTCAGAAGCTTTACTGTAAAACTAGTGGTCGTTATCACTATTATCATCAGCTTTCATCTTCCTAGCTAGATCATGTGACCTATTATTAGACTGAAAGCCCCATAGATTGTAATAAACAATTTCTGCATTTTATGAAATAGTCCACGTTACTCAGTCTATTTCGCAAAATAATCACAAACATCCATTTTTTTTCCCATTATTTTCATAATTTGGTGTAATGGAAACATTTAGACATTTAATTTTACTGTGACAATGTAAAAATTCACAAACTTATTGTTTTATGCCCCACATTATCCCAGACAGGAGAAGGTTCAACACTGCATGAGCAAACCACATGACACAGACACAGTCAATCACATGACAAATACGGTCACCACATGACAAAGCTAATGGGGTAATACACAGAGGGCTCGGGTGCATACGGTTACCTCACACACTAGGCACCAAACATCAAACTCAAACTAAGAAAAATGCTTACTCTATTCCCCACCCTGTGCCTCCAAAAATCACCCCCAAGGCCAGAATGGTCCCTGCCACTGCACCTATTAGCCTGTTAGTGGCCATGCTCACTGTGTGGAGGGAAAAGGGAAGATTTTTTTAAGGAAATGATCACATATATGTCTGAAATGAAAACATGAAGTAATTCCCCAAAGGAGTATTTTACACCACAATCCATCATCAGATAAACAATTCAAACCTGCTAACAAACCTTCATTTACCAAATACTGTAGCTTTAAAAATTCTGAAATTAGCTGTATTTGGTTTTCTTTGAACGCTTGCAAATATTTCAATGAGAAGTTTTCCTGTAAATGCAAGACTATTCCTTTTAGTGTGATTCTATTATTTGCTTAAAAAGGGAACATCCTCAACCTACTGCTCATTTAAAACAGCGAAAATGCAAATGAAAAATTCCTTTTGATCACCAGAAACTTACTGTATCCATAATGTAACTAAGTAAATGAAAACTGTTTGGAAACAGTTTCATTGCAGGCAAAGAAAAAAACCCCAACTTTTAAATTCATTCCTTTACTAGTTTGTAATATTTTCCTTTGTTACTGCATTTATCAATAGGACTCTCTATTTATCTACATGACCTAAAAACAGATAACGCCTTTTAAAAGGAAAAACCTACCCTAGAAATGCGCTTCAGGCAACACCCTGGAAACGTCAGTATGTTCAGACAGTCTCTCAAGACATTGAGGTCTTATTTTTCATTTCTTAAGGGAACTCTTTTTGAGAAAAAACATCTATACATTTCCTTTGTTCAAGCTTAAAAGCTTGATAGATTCATCGAGTCATAACAGACCACAAGCAAGCAGCTGAATTCCCTGTCTAATGGGAACCTTTCCAAGGGACAAAAACTGTATAGTCTTCATGCTGAATAAACGGTTCATAATTTTTTTCTGTTTCCTAAATGTACACACACAAACACACACACACTTGAGACATAAGTTTTATATTAAAAAAACCCCAAACAAACACTATCCCACTAGTCAAAGGCCTAATTCTGCAAATGAAATTGCAAAGGAAGAGTCTTGTGTGCATATGGAGTCCTACTGATTTCAAAACTACTAGCCAACACTCTAAAGTAATTCAAAGTTTCTGCAGTAGCCAAAAACTAACAGCAAGAACTCCTTGTCTTCCAAAACTGCTATCATGCTATGCAGGTCTGCTGGTACAGGATACAGTAGGTTGCTGAGTTTAGAGTAATTCAAGACTCATGTATTAATACCAACATAATTAAGGAACACCGATTTTTTAAATCTTGAAATACAGTATGGAGCCAAAAGCAATTGATGGATGATGGAAAGGTCTGCAAAGAAAAGTGCAGCCGGAGTACCAGTCAATTGTCAATTATCACAACAATGTATAAAAAAAAAAAAGGCAATACTTCCTAGCTAAACATGCTCTAATTGTAGTAAGAAAAACGCTTGGATTTATGGTGTGAAAAATCTTGAAACTATGAGATGAATTTTCATCGTAAGTGTTCTGTTTCTGAAATGTAACAAACCTCAAATTTAGGGCTAAGGAAAAAAAAGTATTTCGGTTTCTTTCTCAGGCTTGTAAACTGTCATATGACATATGAAGTACTGGTAATAAGGGGAGAAAACTTAATGGATACTACTTGAGTATGTTGGACCTTTACAATACAGAAAACTACTTCTGTAATCTTGTGACATCTTCTCACAAAGGAATTCCTCTATTAGCACTCCAAAAGAGATTACAGTAGCTGTCAGTGTTCGGGCTTCTAATTTCATTTCTAGGTGATTCAACATCAATAAATTACTGTAACAATAATAGTAAAAAATAATCCATCTTTTGAAATTATTGGGTCACCTTGTACAAAAACATATTCTGCCTTTTTGTAGAGGACTCCTTGAAAAATGCAGTCTAAACTTTATGTCTGTACCTACTGGCAGAAAACCATGCACATGCTATTCATTTAAGACTTCTTTCCAGAATATTTCAACATTGACATACTAATTTTCATAAAGGTATTTGCATTCTGAATTAGAAGAGTTAATCTGAATTACAAAAATCTAACCAGGATAAGCGTACCTTCTGCGTTACCTTTCCTATATACAGAGGAGGTAACTATTTATTACCTACAGGATTTGGAAATAAGCAATATAAAATTCAGGTAATCTCAGTGTCACAACTGTAAACGCTGCTTTCCTCATCCACACACAAAGAGAAGTAACCAGTTTTATAGGCTCTATAGTGCTATTCTCCACTATTTTTTTTTTTTTTTTAAGACTATGTAAGCAGCATTCCACTGTTAGGAAGGTTTTTATGGGAAATAGAATGACAAGTAGCTTTGTACGGCAGGGTACAAACCAGGCAGCTCTACACCAAACAGTGGTGCGGTTAAGGGTCCAGGAAGCATTTGCACAGATTTGCTAATACAAATCTGGTCTGTTCTAGAGAGCCTCCTTCACAGTGGTAACTTGTTTTAAGACAATCTTTTCAACAGTTCTTGGTAAAGGCCTACTGGAACCGTTCTGCTAAGGGGCAAAAGAACGAGGCACACAAGACAGAAGTAGAGCCATTCTGGAGGGACATAGCAAAATGCTTCCTCCCTTAACACCCTGGGTATTTTTCAAGAGTAATCAATTAGAGTCTGAGCTGTAAGGACTACATTTTTAAACAACTCTATCTTCTTTCCATCAGCCTTGTATAAGGGACAGAAGAACCTGGAACTCGGATGTAGCAGAAAAAAATTGTTTGGGTTTCCTCAGTTGTTTATTGGGAACTTTATCTGTAAATGCATAACAGAACACTGGAGAAATATAGTCTGATGGACAGGACAATGTCCTGATGACAGGAAAGATATTAAAAAATTGGACAGCAAAATCCAAAGACATTCTTTGGCAAAGAAGTCAGAGAGAATCTCAAATGCTTTTCTTCCTCTGAAAAACTTTTTTCATTAATTATTTCCTCAGTAGCTCCTCTTTGTATTTCTATTTCATACACAATTGAAATACCTACTAAATACATAAAAGTAAGCAATAATAATTGTAACAACAATTTAAGTCCTCAAAATCTTAATTTATATCTCTTTCCTCCCACTGAAATCTGATTTCAAGGAACCAAAGCTTTTTTTCACCCAGGACATTCCATTTTGCCCTTTTTTACGCCACAGCTCTCTAAATTAGCTGAGAACAACTAAGGGAACTGAAAATCTCTAGTAAAACATAAATACTCAATTATCATATAAATAATAAGAGCTACACTTAGTCAGATTCCTATCACAAAGAAAATCATCATAAAAAATAAAGAATAAGGGATGAAGGAAAAAACAGGAAGCACATACCATTAACTATTGAAATCTTCCCCAAATTTAGGTTAGAAAAATAAGAGTTTCATCAATTCTCAAAGCAGAAAGACCTACTTCACGTACACGAAGCAGATTTTTACTCTCTGGGTCTAAACAAGACTGTACAATAGTATTCTCTTTCTATATGGTAATTCAACTACCATGTATCAACAGAAAAACATCATAAATACTTGAAAGAACATAAAAACTGAAATCACACAAACCCTTGGGTCCTTCATCCTTTTTGCTACCAGTATCCCTGACAGGATCATCAATACTGCAGTCTGTCCCAGCCCAGGAGAAATTACAAATGCAAGTGGCTTCATTACTACAAACCTGGAAAAGAAAATAAATGACAGCAGTTGGTTTTTAACTACATGTTATTAAGTTTATTTAAATGTAAATAGGTATTTCATTCACAGTATAAAACTTATCCATTTATATATTGTAACAATAGCACTGGGTGGTTAGAATTAGTATAATACATCAATAACCTGTAAGTTCGCTTTAACCCTCTAAATACACTCAGATGCTAGGAAAAGCAGAAGTCTTCCCAGTGGTTCCTTCACCACTTGCACTATACACCTGCATAGGATGTAAAAAATAACAGAACTTCTCACCCAAAAAACCCCTATCTAAATCAGTTAGATCTTCACTAACCAACTATTTAGACTTTGAGCCTGGATGTCCAGAAGGAATACAAGCATTTGTATTTAACAGGTTGAAGGTTACGCTTTACAACCTCCCATTTACAGCTTGTTCCCATGTAGAAAAAACAGTTAGATTTTCATTGGTTTTCTCGGCATTTTTTTCTAAGCAGCACTGAGGAGTGCCTGCTTATCTTCTAGAAAGAAAGGAAAGTCTACATTTAGTTGAATGACTTCTGATGAAAGACTTAGGGGTCACTAAAATTGGCAGTACATTTATCAGATACAGGAAAACCTATCCAACTGACAAAAGCTAAAGTATCAAATAAACAGCGAGTTAATAGCTATAAACTTTCCATGTGAAAAAGAGCATGGAGTGTGTTGCTAGAAGAGGTTACTAAGGAAAATGCATGACTTGAGAAACAGACAGAAAACAAAGAATGAAGTTTTGACTATGGGACTAGAAATTAAGTCAGTCATTAGGCATCAGCTAATAATTTCTTTTGGACACTGGAACATAATGTCAAAAAAACTCAGAAAATAACCTACACACTAATGATTACAAGTAAGTAGTACATGTGATTTTTTTTAATTTAACTTCTGTCTCACTCTGCTTCTTAAAGTATTCACTGAAGAATCTTATCTAGGAAGCTGAAGATAAATACATCTTATGGCAGATTTGATTAACTAAAGTATCCTTTTAAAATTATGAATTGGAATAATCCAAAGCAAAACAAAAAAGGTAACAGTTCTCTCACCACTCACGCCACTCTCCAAAAGTACCATGATCATTTCTACAACTCCTAGAACCTTCAGTTTCCAATTTTAAAATTTTTCTTCTTGATTTTGAACCTAACCCTCTTCTTCGAAGCACTCAACTTCATCTTCAATTATACATAACAAGAGGAAAAAAGAAAACAACCAAAAACCTTCTTGTATAAACCCTAGCCCCTTAGGCAAGTATCTGTCCACTGAATCCCACAGTGGAAAGGTTTTATCAGTTTTACGGTTAAGACATGGAACGGTGAATCTGTTCATCAAAACACACCTAATGTCTTAGACAAATGGACTTATGGGTAGAATAACAGAATATAATGTGACTGAATGTAAAATGATACAGTTTGCTTCTGTTCAAGAAGAACATATTATCTCTGTTGGGGTCCAACAGTTTAGAATTTTCATTATTTAAATCATGAGGTATAACAGATCCATGAACACAGGACCAACTTTATAAAGGTGTTAGTATCCAGGAAAAAGTTTAACTGAAGATGGCAAGTAGCTTGAAATATGCGTAGTACCTTACAGAAGTCTTTACAATAGCTGATGTCAAAACTCTTTCTTGCCAGTAACGGAAAAAACACATTGGATATAATTGCAGAACTGATTTGACAACTCTGCTTTCTAAAATCTCATCTGTGCTTCACAGAATGGCAGTCTTCTCCTGAATTTAACATTTGTGTTTTCAGATCAACAGGTCTTAGGAACGCTTTCAGATAGAGAACTCCACAGTGTACATTAAGATCAGATATAGCAGAGATAGCTGGAGGGCCTTAGCTGCTAACTCCCAGTACAGACTCACCCCATGACCGGAACAGACTTTTCCATTAGAACCAATGGGACAGCTGCTTATGTTCAAGGACTGAATTGGCAGGCACTTTTTGTCCAGACACATCATGTGAGGTCCACATGGAGCTCCATCCTCCACATAACCTAAATCTGTATCATCATCTAAAAGAACATGAGCACCACTAGGAGAAATAAGTTTTAATATACCGTTAGTTTTACGACTGGAGTCTTTTGAAAATATTAAACATGTCAGTGCAGGTACCTTTCTCACATTCAAGCATATAGACAGATTGAACAAAATTATAAAGCTTTTCTGTCTGTCCACAGCATTGACAAGGTTGTCAGACTAAAAAGAAGTCTAGATAATGACTTAAATACTCAAAAATATTTAAATACTCAAAAACGGTCCCTTAGGCTTTGGGGTTTTTTAATAGTCTTTGATGGGCTGTGATTATTTTTCTTTTTTTTTTTTTTTCCCCAAAAGTTGTGAAATACTATTGCTAGAAAAATGTTAAAAAACTAATTTCCTGTGTGATGACATTTAAATAAAAATACTAGTGGAATAATAGAAGAGTTAAGAATTATTGTTCTCTCAGGACCTAACTATGTAAGAGAGTATAAGCATGACAGCTAATAATTAAAATACAAATCTAGTATTGCGCACAGTAGACTAAAACCCATCTACCTGCCCTTTAACTGAACTGTAGCTTAACATCATCTCCTGCCACAACTCTTCAGTTTCCTTCATCTCAGCCTTCACTTCCTTACAGCTATTTCTTTGAGGATATAATACTCAAAAACATTATGTTTAATATATGGGTCTTTGGCAATTACAGACTTCCCCCCCTGCCATCCCCCAGAAAAATACAATGATGAGTATTACATTCTGAAGTTCTGCTACTGAAAAGATCAGATAGAGTCATCAGGAGGATAACCCACAATTTGCCCTCTTTAAATGTGGAATATTAGGCTTTTTATTTTTTTAGTTAAAAAGAAATACCACTCAGAGTAATGATTTTGCTGTAAGATATTAATTACCTAAGAATCACAGAATTTTATATTTATGTTTATCTTAATTCAATTAGGTTTGAGCAAAATCATGTTGGAACACTGCATTATCTTTTACCTGCAGTCCACTATTCGTCCTTGATGATAAAAAGAATTTGGGATGATTTCTCCTTGAACTTGACCAACTCGTGGAACTTTAGTAAGATTAGTACAGAGCAAAAAGCCACAGAAAACATCACTGTAAAATGAAAACATAAATCGAAAAATTATTGGAATAATATGAAGTAAACTAACAAAAAAGAAATACTGGCAATGATGCTGCTGATCACATTCAGTAATATATTACCATAAGCCACATGATAGACTTTCAGAGTGCAAGTCTGGAAATAAAATGTTATTTGATAGAAATGACAAGAGGCAGAAACAAGCAATCATACTTTCTAATGCACCAGTGAATGTTCACACGAACAAATTTATCTGTGCTCTAAATACAATACAGTACAATTAAGAGGAGCCAAATTGTACAAAGCTTTGTCGTATCAGGCTAAATTACATTTCCCTCACTCTAGCAGCTTGGATGCCGTACATTAATGTGAAGTTGTCGTGGTTTGAATTTTTATTTGAATTTTATTTCCCTTGCAGGACAACAGAACCATAATAACAATCGTTAGCATGCAGTGTGTGTGTGCCTGGATTTTGGTAAAGAATCTGCTTTATCTGATGTTATTTTATATTTGCAATCTTCAATAGAAGGATATCAGCTAAAAAATTCCATCTCCTACTCCAGTTGTCCTAAGTCATAGAAGCAGCTGAATGAATGCTGGAAATTGTATTTGTAAAAATTACAAAAAATATAAATGGTCCTTCAGCTACACCATTTTTCTGCAGCTCTCTACCGACCAAGGAAAGCTTTTAATAAATGAGGTTTTTAACATACATATCAGAACAACACTATTCATCTAAATATGTATTAAAAAAAAAAAAACGTTAAACAACTCCTTTCCTTATGATGCTACCTGAAAAGTGAATCATGTAATGAAAAAAAAATTAATAGTGCCACTTGACAAACATCAAATAGTCGAAGGAAAACACCATTCTGAGATTGAAATGTTTACACGCATACTTAAAAATTACAAAACGGTAAGTCAATCAGGAGAAATTTAAGTGTATCCACTGGTGATCATTAACTTGAAAAGTAAATTTAATCAAATATCCATCTAGTAATGATCACATGCAAATGAATCAGCCATTTTCTCTATGGCATCCAAATGCCCAATGGTCCTCTCTGGTCCAAATAAAGGTTGGAACAAATTTGAAATAGCATAATCTGGTATCAATCCCAGAGCAAGCGAAAATAGTGTGTGTATTTGCAGCCTAATTTATCCCTACCAAGTCTGAGTTGTTTGTACATTATGAACTTGTGACTTTTTGCTGCCTTGTACCCAGCTCTACTGAAAGAATTAAAGTCACAGTACATTCTTCTGAAAATCTGGAATACTGTACAAGTGTATTGCTGAGTCACCCCTGGATTTGTCAGAATGGAACTTTTTCAAGATGCAAACCTTGTGAGGGAAGGAAGATTCAAAATAACGCAAAACACACTGCTGATGCATTCATGAAAAAGTAGACAATATTAACGCACTAATAATCTACTTCAAATACAAATTACCAAGCTGAACTTACTGTTTGCTACACTGAATCCATCGGTCTCCATCCTTTCCACAGTTTCCTTTTTTTGTGCCTTCCGTATTAAGCTTTTCATAACAAAATTTGTCAGATCCTGAAGACTCTGTTAATGAAGAAAGGAAAAAAAGGCACATATTTTCCATTGGCAACATGAGAGCTTTGAAAACCTGCATAATTTATTGCAGGAGTATTTTTTTTAAATACAAAACATAAATCTAACCACATTTGTATGTACACAGATGATCTTTTCCAGTAACTACAGTGGGAACCTAGCAGACTGAACTGCAATACCTACAGATAGTTTTTCTAAAATAATGCTCAATGTTCAAAATTTGCCCTGAAATTTTTAAAAAAAGCAATCTCCACAGTGTCTGTATGATCTTCTGCATTTGAATTTACCTGTGGTCTAATTCTGTCACTTCATAACAGTTGCACATAGATTTAATCTTGCAGTTTTCACTGCAATTATTCCTGATCTGTATTTCAGGAGATCAAAGATTTTTATATATGACATATACCATAGGTATATGTTCTGACATCAACTGAATGTTTACTTTATTTTATTTTTTAGGAGTTCACAGAGAAAACAAGGTTGAACTACTGCTTTTTAGGAGTAGAAATCTGAACAAATAGATTTAAAACTACAATTATTTACTAACAAGCTCATTTGTTTTTTCTAAAAATCAATTAAAAAAGAAAAGCACAACAATTATAGAGAGCAAGTTAAAATACTAAAGTTAAGTAAGACAGAGTAGTTTCAGTGAAATCACTTGTACAGAAGACAAATCAAATATTTTAATATAAGTGTGTAAGATACATAGAAATTAGTTAACAAAAACATCTATTGCCTTTAATATTACCAATAAATGTGAGGTGGCAACATAAAGCTCAAAAAGGCATCAGAAGACAAAGAAAATGTCTCCATCCAATTTTACACTTACGTAGCATCTTTTGTATTGTACAAGACAAACAGTAAATGGTAAAACCATATCCCTCCCCTCCCACCTTCCCTAGAATGGAATGATTCTTCTGCCTCAAATAGGTAGTGTCAGGAATGTCAGTTATGATTAGACAAAATACACAAGAAAGCATTAAGTCCTGGAGTACAGGACATCCTGGTAGCTCTACGCTGCTGAACTGTCTCAAAGTCATTACACATAGCACTTATCCTATCTTAGCTGCAAGCAAAATCCATTGCAACTGCAATTCTATTTTACTCAACACCTCTGGACTTGAATTCATACTATATATTTCAATTCACAGTAACGTACTAATTTTCCTAACTATAGGATGGTATAGCAAAGACAGGCAAGATGGAGCAACTTTAGCATGAATCACCACTGGGATAATGGAATTGACAACTGTCATTAAAAAAAAAAAACCAAAACATCTGTTCTGAACTATACCAAAAAAATTCTCAAACCCATTTCTTCCCCCTGGTAACAGTAACTCAAAGTTGCTAATATTTTGTATGTTTTCTCACCTAATTCCACCAGAGTCCAGCATTTGCTGCCCTACCTATGTCTGCAAACACATCATGTCAGAACAATCTCACTGTCATCACTCCCAAGCAAGCCAATCAAGCCAAAGTTTCTCACTGCAGCCTATTCTACTGAGCAGAAAACTTTAAATTACAGTACGAAGAGCAAAAAATAAAACTACTAAAAATACAAAATAAAGGCAGGAACAAACCAGAACTAAAATATACTTAAGTTAGTTAAAGTCCACCTACTAGATCCCCAGATATATTTGCACTGATTATCTCTTGTCTTGCATTCACCATTATAGCAACGACCCTAAACAAAACACAACATGTTAGCAATGAGAACTGAACATTATTTCATTTCCTTCCCCTCCCACAACAAATGTCTCGTTTTGATTCTTCATACATGTATTGGGATGTATAACAGTTTCCATGAATTTGGGAAGATGGAGTACACATTTTGGCCTAGATTCTCAGAGTCATTTGGTGTCTAATACATACTGACATTTCAGCAGCTGCTTTATACTTCTCATTTATATAGCTGTAAAGAACTTATTAACGTGGAGTGTAATAAAAAGATCTACATGTAAAATGTAAAGATGCCAAGCAGATTTTACTCAAACTATAAATTTTTACTATTCATAGAGAGCATAAAGCACAAGCAGCACTGATGTCCAGAAGACAAAATTTATGAAGAAATATACAACACAGGATTGAAAAAAGAAAACTTGTATTTGATTAATTTCTATTTGCTGATGTGCAGGTATTTTAAAACATTGCATTACCTGATTAGAATCACAGGCGTACCCATCTTGTTTATGAAGATTTGGAGGACACTAAAAAAAATTAAGAATTTTTTTTAATCATGTGTACTGTAATAATACATCAAAGGATGACATATGGAATTTTTGCAGTTTTAAAAGACAACTGCACAACATATAAAGAGAGTAGATAACACAATTAGTGCAGGAATCTTTATAGCTACAAATACAAATGAAAAAATGAACATTTTGAGCCATGAAATACAAGGTTTGACCCTAACGTTCTGCATATTTCAAGTAGAAATTAAGGAGGTGAGGCAAAATAAAAAGCAAAACACGTGTTCAGTACAGTATATTTGGTAGCTAATACAAGGCCCATGTTTGCAATACTGCCACTGCATTCATTTCAGTTCCACTAAGACAGTTAGCAAGCACCTAGTTGTAGCCTACTGGTCTATCACTTACAGAGCTGTGGGTTGGTTTCTGGGTTGTTTGGTTGTTGGTTTTGGTTTTTTTCATGATGTTAATTGTCGTGTTCTCTTGGCATTAGAAACTTATTTGGTATGAACAAGTCATTAGGTCCAGAAGCCTCAGATTACTAAAGCTAGGAGGAGACCGTTCTCAAAAAGGAATCTGTGAAGATTTGGAAAGGGTACGTTGCTGCGATGTAGCATATTAGCCAATACTTTGAGAGCAGCCTTTCTAGCTTAAGAAAGCCCTTCTCCCTCCCAGTAAGAATGCTCCATCTACAGAATAAGATTTACAATAATATCTCAGCAATAGCTACTTTTCTATAAGAGTGGATGTCTCAGATGACAATATAAAAACAGGTTACTGTTAATTTATTGGCATCTAGAATTACAGCCAATGCCCAGAGATGTGTTATCTATCCTGAACCTTATTTCTTCAAAACTAAGAACTTAACACAGTAGATGACTGCAGCAGAGTTATGAAGTTCTTACATAACCTTGAAGCTAAATACTCAAGATTGAAAAGAAGCATATATCACCTAAAGCATCAAAGTTACTGTAAAAATTAAAGATATACAGAATATTGACTATTTAAAAGAACTCAGGTTAAAACAACTTTCTTGGTTGATGTTTATTCCTATTCTTTTGATTATTAGCCAAATGTTTTCAAGAGAAATGCACAAGATCCACAGCTTTAAAAATCATCATACATGTGCACACTCTTAAAAAACGTAATGCCTAATGAAAGTCATATGAGGAGCAGCTGAGGGAACTGGGGTTGTTTACCCTAAGGAAAGGTTGAGGGGAGACCTTATCGCTCTCTACAACTACCTGAAAGGAGGTTGTAGAGAGGTGGGGGTTGGTTTCATCTCCCAACAAGTGATAGGACAAGAGGAAATGGCCTCAAGTTGCACCATGGGAGGTTTAGGATGGATATTAGGAAAAATTTCTTCACCAAAAGGGTTATTGAGCATTGGAACAGGCTGCCCAGGGAAGTGGTTCAGTCACCATCCCTGGAGGTATTTAAAAGATATGTAGATATGGTGCTCAGGGACATAGTTTAGTGGTGGACTTGGCAGTGTCAGGTTAATGGTTGGACTTGATGATCTTAAGGGTCTTTTGCAACCTAAATGATTCCACAATTCAATTAGTTGTAATTTTCTACATTTATATTTTAAATTACTTTATTTCATAAAATCTTACTATAATTACCTTTGAATCCATTCACATTTGCAGTATATTCTTAGTACTTACGCTGCAGACCAGGCAAAGAGTAAAGAAGGATGTCTGACACAAATACTATACAGATACACAAAACCTGACAAGTTTTAAAAAATAAACAAAACTACATAAGTCATATTTTGAGTCCATTTAGATTAATTATTTTTTGAGCTTATGATAGTTTATTTATGTTTAAAAAATTTTGTTAGGATTAAAAAATAACCCCCCACAGTTATTTATGGGTATATGAGAGTGCAGTTTGTTAATCCAGATTTTCCTCTGAAATTGATATAAAATGAGCACAAACAAACATCAATAGTGTAAGCAGAAAAGGCTTCTGCATACATACCTGGCCAGAATCTCCAGTGCAGAACTCTGCAATATCACATTCATTCACTGCATATCGACAGTCATAACTTCGTGGGAAAAACTAGAAAATGAAGTATATAGTTCAGGACTAAGATTATGTGAAAGCAAAATTAAAGGTTCCCGTTTGGAATTACTCCTCATTTTAACACTCTGTAAACACTATACTCACACATTTGTCTTTTTTAGCTTGGCTAACAACAGAACACCACTATCTCAATAGTTATTTCAAAGCGTTGAAAAATATTTCTGCTGCTTAATATTTTAAAGCCTAAACTGAAGTATATAATACTTTGAAAATTTAGGTTTTTTTTTTCATTTCTGATACATTAACGCAAAAGGCATTCATGTAAACATGAATACATATAAAGGCAATAGATTGCACTGGATATTTGGGGCATAACTATATTATTGTCTGGAATAGCAGTCTTACTCTACTTAAGCTGTTCCTTTTCATTCTACATGAAACACACTTTAAACTATAACAGGCTGCACACAACTTCCATGGGCAACTGAAAAGAACAACAGATATACTGCAGCAATACTCACAAGACACGATGTATTACAGCAGGGTCCATCACTACAATGAGCTCCATTAGAAAGAGAGCACTTCTTACAACAGTCTGCATAGCATTCCTTAAGAAAATATTAAGCAACATTTTTAGTTTTCCATTTCAACTAAGTTTTTTCTTCACAATCTTTCCAACAAACTATTATGTACCAGCAGACAAAAGACTCAGTTCAGCATTGATGACCTGAAATTATTAGCTGGAAGAATCCTCTGCAACGCTCGAATACTAAAGGAAAGGGAAAACAGTGACATATATGCTATAGCAACAAGGGGATTCACACCTTCTGAAGCCTCTTCACAGGTGTGGAATAGCCTGTGCCAATGCATGCTGCTTAAATTGCATTCAATGCAGAAAAAAGACTATGAAAACTAATTATGGGTGTAATTATATTTAAATACTAGAACTAGGGCTCAGAGCTACAGGGCAGATTTTTGCAAAAAACATTCTTGGAATATGTCTACAACAGAGAAGAAAACAACATTTGACTTACGCTTTCCAAACACAGGCACCTATCTCCAAAGCACAGATAAGGAATCTACCACTCTAGGTACGCTATCCAGGAAAAGTAAAGGAGTGAGCACTGCTACAGGGCAATTCAAAAATTGCTGGGAAACAGCTACATCTTGTCATTAGTATGACAGGAACCCTGTTCTGAGGACACACTCTGTCTTTGCACTCATTCTCACTTGAAAAAATGTTTTAACACAGTCATTTAAGTTGTTCCCTAACAACAGGCAAAACAAATTAATTTCTACAACCCTTCCCCTTCCTTTACCAATCACAAATTTTATCTTAATAGTAAGACAGACCTCTGGAGTAATATATAACTTTACTTGCCATTCGGAAACCGCAATCACATTCTTCTCCTGCTTCTACATATCCATTTCCACACTCAGTGGTTTCAAAGAGCTGAAAGCAAAAAAGCGTTCCCCCCCCAAAAAAAAAGAGTAAGAATAAAACTAGTATCAAATGACTTTTCTGTCACACATAGCCCATCTCTGCAATGCTACAGAAACACACTCTCACAGAGAATATATATGCTGTGCCACTGCAATGGGGAAGGCTGCATGTTTTTCAAGTGATGCTAGTCTGAATTGTTAAGACATGAAAGGTGTACAGCTAAATCACTTGATTGCTAGCCCTCTTTAGGAGAATACTGATCTCAGAAAATTATGATAAACAGAGAGACAATAAAATAATTCTCAAGGGAATAACATCTGAACTTCATTCCAATTCTATGGACTCCACTTTCTCTGACAATTCCTTCAGGAAACCAGTCAGTAATATGATCTCTGGGACATTCTCAGGTATCCATACTTTCTCATGCAACTAGCTACTGTCTATTCCAGTGTAACATGTTTGTGCACAAAAATAATAAACATGAAGAAACACTGCCAAAAGGAAGTTCTATGTGCCTCATTATTAAGTTAGAATAACACAATCATATATAGATAGCGTTAAGCAGTTTCTGCTGGGACCAGTTATATACAATACAGATAGATTCTACACTGGTTTCACTTATTGTAATTTTGATTAGAGGTGATTTCAGTCTTGTCACAGAAATAATTTTGCAAAAACCTTGTCTGTTTTCAATATAATTGTGCATTAAAATCCTATAAGAACATCAGGAATCTCCAAATTAACCGGGATATTAGCAACAGAAACACATTCATCATTAGAACATGGTTGAAATGAGAATTTAAAAGTTAACAAGTTAAAATGAGAACAAATAAATCTACAGCTAAATGAGGGTGAAAGATGTGACTAAACATGTTCTTTCTGCATGGGCAGTACAGCTGTTGAGGATCATCAAGATATGGAACATATCACACGATACAAATTATTGATAAACTTGGATGGAGTTCTTCAGTACTTTAGGGTGGGGGGAGGACTCGTAATGCTTAATCAAAAATAAAGAAAACATTTTACTTTTGTTGCATAAACTATACAGGTAATCAATAGCACCTATAATTTTGGGTGCCAGAAGCAAAAGTATACTGCAGCAATACCCATATGTACTCTTCTTCACTAGCAATGTCGACGTGATTCAGAAAACGGAAATGTCTTTTTTTTTTTTCCCCTCTATAAGCCACTGTTACTACTATACTTCAGTGGAAACAGCAATATCTCTGATTTTGAAACTGAAATTCAGCTCTCCATCAAACAGACCTGGTTATCTGACCTGTAGCTCTTAAGAAAACAAAAAGGGGTCAACCAGAGGAATCCAAGAAAATAACACACACAAATTTTCTATGGCATTAATCAGGAGCCATCAAATATCCACATACATGTCAGAGCATAACTAAAAGGTTATAATTAAAAATGGCATCATGGTGACTGCTTAACACAACTCCATTTTATTTACCTAAAGATTAAACACCATTTTCTACCTTTCCTCCCAACCTCCAAATAATAGGTTTCAAAACACTGTATGATTTCCGCCCCTGCCCCAAAGTACTTTAACTTCAAAGCTGTGAAACACTGACACAAATAACATATGAAGATAATTCAACCATTCTGCTGGGAGTATTTTCGTGGAAGTAAACCAGATTTTAATTCTGTATACAGTCAATTTGACAATTTGTTCACATTACCTTGCTAGACAACCATCATCAAAAAATGAAGCTGTGTTTTTCTTTCTCCCTCCTTACTCTTTTCTGTAAGAATTCTTATATTCTTAGAATCATAGAATCAATAGATTGTCTAGGTTGGAAGAGACCCTTGGGATCATCGAGTCCAACCATCTACCCTACTCTACAAAGTTTTCGCCTACACCATATCCCCCAACACCACATCTAAATGTCTCTTAAACACATCCAGGGACGATGACTCAACCACCTCCCTGGGCAGCCTATTCCAATGCCCGACCACTCTTTCTGTGAAAAATTCTTCCCTAATGTTCAGTCTAAATCTATCCTGTTGGAGCTTGAAGCCATTCCCTCTTGTTCTGTCATTAATTACCTGTGAGAAGAGACCAGCACCAACCTCTCTACAGTGTCCATTCAAATAGTTGTAGAGAGTGATGAGGTCTCCCTGCAGCCTCCTCCTCCTCAAACTAAACAGTCCCAGCTCCTTCAACCACGCTTCATATGATTTGTTTACTAGGCCCTTCACCAGCTTCGTTGCCCTCCTCTGCCCTCACTCCAGCACCTCGATATCTCTCTTGTATTGAGGTGCCCAAAACTGGACACAATACTCGAGGTGTAGCCTCACCAGTGCTGAGTACAGGGGCACAATCACCTCCCTACTTCTGCTGGCCACACTATTTCTAATACAAGCCAGGATGCCGTTGGCTTTCTTGGCCACCTGGGCACACTGCTGGCTCATATTCAGCCGCTTGTCAATTAGAACCCTCAAGTCTCTTTCTGCCAGGCAGCTTTCCAGCCACACTTCCCCAAGCCTGTAGCGCTGCATGGGGTTATTGTGGCCCAAGTGCAGGACCTGGCACTTGCCCTTGTTGAAACTCATACCGTTGATGTTGGCCCAATGATCCAATCCAAGTCTCTCTGTAGAGCTTCCCTATCCTCCTGGGAATCAACACTCCTGCTTAACTTGGTGTCATCTGCAAACTTGCTGATGATACACCCTATGTCCTTATCGAGATCATCAATAAAAATGTTAAACAGAAATGGTCCCAACACTGAGCATTGAGGCACACCACTTGTGACCAGCCGCCAGCTGGATTTAAATCCATTGAGCACCACTCTTTGGGACCTTCCAGTCAGCCAGTGCTTATTCTATAAGCAAAGATTGCTACCCTGGGAAAAGATTAAAAAACACTCTAACAAGCAAAATTTTTTTTAGTTAATTGTGCAAGGTGGCGGCCTACCAAAGGATACAGCGCAGTAAACAGAACAGCCTAATAGTCTCATGTGGTATTAAATTCTACAAGGACAGCAAGTCTGACACCACGATTAAATAGTGTTAATACTTTGGATTGATCTTACTTTGCAAAAAGAGCCATGTGGAATATTTTTATACTACTTAGCTTTAGAAGGATGTGATGCTAATATTGCCTTAGAAAAAATTATGACCTTGGTAATTTTTTTAGGAAGAAAAACCCAACAGATGGTACAAGGAAACAAAGTATGCTAGATGTACATCTGAAACGAAATGAAGTTAATTTTGAGAACAACCACAAGCTGCTACTGTCTATATGAAGTAAGCTATTGATTTCTAATTCCTAGTATGGTAACTAACATTCTTTTTAACAACCTCAGGCAAAAAGTCCAAGAATTGAGTGTATGTGGAGCATGCACTATGACCTCACTTCCAGCTTAAGTAGTGCATTTATACTGAATGGGGATGTATCTAGCTGTGAAAAATCAACTGCAATATTTGTCATTATTTGAGCATGAAGAATTGATGGAAAACAAGTTTCATTTCTTTTAAGATTATTTTTAAACGTTATGGGAATGAACAGTCAGCTAATTACAAGCAACCTCAAGAAAATAAGTACACAGACATTTGAACAAACTTGAGAACAGAAGACTGTTAGTGAAATTAGTACATTTTCATTACAACGTTTAGCAGAGATGCTGACTACCAACATATTTATTACCTTTGTTGGCCTGTTGAAGAGACAGGCACCTCCCCCACGAAGCAAAAATTCTTTGTATTCTGCAATGCTGCATTTGGAGAATTTCCTGGAATGGTACACCCTAAAACGGCAAAGAATTAGCTGAGTAAATGCCTTGAAACACCAACAGTTACTGGAAGGGGGTGGAGGGGTCACAACATTTTTTTTAATACTGTAAATCCCAGTTTCTTACAACCACTGTGTCCAACAGTATGTCAGCTCAGTCTTATCCTCAAACAATAAAATCAGAACAAAAGAAAAAAATTTTAAACATTTTGCATGTTTATATTTCTATCGTATGGATCTACAGCATATGAAAGTATAGTCTTCTAATTTTCTTAATACTGTGAAACCAGATTATCATAGTATCTGCTATGCAGTCTCTTGATTGCATGCACAATCCAGTGTTTTCTTGGGTTTCTTTTCCCTTCAGCTTCAGTTCAAAACATGGATTACATTCCAGATCCCTGATTTCATGCCAGCATTTTAAAACTGTTCAATTCATCTGATCCTGTTAATAAGGTTAATTTTTAAAGTAAAATTCATTGTAGCCAAAAGAACAGCTGCATAGGGTCAGACTAAAATCCACTTTACTCAAATCACATCTCTGATTTTGGCCCTAATAATATGCCCAGGGAAGAGTAGAGAACAGAGCCTGTACTACTACTTGCAGAGTATTTTTCCAGCTTCCAACAATTTTCAGCTCAATGACTTTCTCAGGAAGCCTTGGTTTGTCTTATTTAATACAATTCTTTGCATTTTCTCCCATGAATTTGCCCAAAATCTTTTAGCATCTACAAGATGCTATAGCAAGATGTTTCACCGCTTAATTACAGACTGGTAGAAGAACAATTTCATCCTGTTTTTTGTGTCACCTATTTGCTAGTGTCGTTTCATGTCTCCCTAGTTCTTACACTGGAAAAAACAGTAATCATTTGCTATGTTGTTCATGATGTTACAGACTTCTCTCATATTTCCTCATTCCCATCTTTTTCCCAGCCTTATGAAAACATACTTTATTAGTCATTTCTCACACAGTAACTTCCTAAAACGTGAATAAGGGAATGAATTGCTGAAAATTGAAATCATTGATCTGTATGTTTGGTTGTTTCAACTGCTTCTAATTTTTCATTTATTAATACTAAAACACATGGACAAAACCCAATACATAAATATTTATGTCATAGTGTAAACCATGAACTCATTCCAGAGCCCTCAATTACTGATAGTTATGACATACCCTGTTTCCTCCATGATGCAACCACCCCAGGATTCAGTGCAGTCACACTCTTCTCAGACAAGACCAAAATATAACAGAAAAGGAAAGCAGTTATAAATAAGCTTACAATAAATATGAAGTACTCACTATAAAAATGGACCTTGACTAATTATACAAAGATTAGATGGTTGCTTGGCTGTACAGATTCTACCCCTAAAAAGGAAACCAGCCCAACTGAAGAGATACTAATATACCTAATATAAACGTGGTACTTCCAAATTACCATATATACACATTCTTAGACTCACCACAGTTTTAGGCAGTATAGAAAGCTAAAAATAGCCGGTATAGTTCTACCCTACATGCTCCCAAAACAGGAAGCATAAGGTTATGTGCAGTACGCAAGATACTGATGATTAAAATTTCACATTTCCTTGTCCCTAAAATGTGTATAGAACACCCTGAAGGAGAAGTGTTACTGGACAGGCCACGGTTTTTCCCTTTGGAATAGAATTAATAATGTGTGAATCAGCCAATCAAACATTCACTAGAAAAAGTAGTTGAGTGAAAATGGATTTACAGTTTACTTACAGCTATAGCATGTAAGTCACCAGTGACCAAATTCATAAAATAAAAACAAACGATCAACACCTTATGGTTGGTAAAACAGAAGTTATAAACTGCCCATAAAAATTATCTACCAAAGAATCAATATTTTTGAGAAGATTCTGTATTCTAGTTACTGCAGCAAATCCATACTGCTTCTACATAGAAAATATTCACAGATTATTTATATGGTTATTTCTGCTCTATCCAGGTTTTTCATTAATCTTTCCCTATAAAGAGTATTCAAATAAGGAAACTAGGCTATAATTTTACAACCCTCTATCTTACAGTTAAAAAAGATTCTTATTTCCAAATTATATGAACTCTGTTTTACCTGTAATCAAAAAACAATGATATAGAAAATATTTTAGCAATTTCCAAGTTTACCCAAGTCAGAAGCGATGCTTTACAAATTAATATTCCCTAGAATTTTCCACAGTTTCCTAACTCACAGATTTCGGAAGTGATTCCAAAATAAAGTGAGTGTTCACATTTTTAAAGACGAATCAAAGAGACAAAGTAGCCAAATTCCTTACAAGATGTGAGTGGAAAAACCCAAAAATTTTCTTTAGCCCCGAAAAGGGCTTTTGCAGCAGCTTTTGTACCTACACTCTACATGTGTTAAGGCCACGTCAGTCTAATCTTCTGGCTGTGAAGCAGCAAGATAATAAGTTGAGCAAATGTCATCCTGGACTAGGTTACAGCTTCTTACCATTTCTTCAATTATCAATCAAGTATTTTTGTATTTTAAGTCATCAATGATAGTTCTACAGGAATTACATATTTCATTATGATAGATAAGGAGTTCTGAGTTAAATTAATGGTAGGTTTACAATTATACCTTTGAATATAGGTTGTGAATCTAACCTCCTGACACAGGACATCACTGAGGTCATTGCGAAACGAGTGCTACACTGGTGGCTCGTATTTTGGTTAAACTCTGATTTTGGTGCATATATTTCCAAAAGCAGCAATTCTTGTTCTACAGTTACAGCAAGTTTGGTGTTTGTTTCAAATACTACAAATAAACAGTTTATATATTTAGCTAAGGAGGATAAAAGACGACTCCTTGTCCATGTACATACTCGGTTTCCTGGCAGCTGGCTCCCATTGTATTCCAAGGTTCTGAGCAAGACTTTGTGCCAGTTCCTGTGCCATGGCCAAAGGGAGACCATACTGCATTTCAACAGGAACACAATTAATAAAGAAAAAAAAAAAAAGAAAATGTAGGTTATTATAATGAACACTAAACCAGCTCATTCCAGCTTACCACATACCTACTACTTCAGTAATTCTGTACAGCCAATCACAATTCTGTGTGTACATAAGGAAAATAAACACAATGAAGTACGTAACAGAAAAAAATTTTCCTCTCAACCTGACAGAATCCCTGTCTGCTGGTTAACCTACAGAAAGGAGTGTGTTTGATATATTACATATATAGTTTTGTACAGTATGATTGACCCATGTTAAAACAGGAGATTTTCATTATTGATTTCACGCTGCACTGAGGAAAAAAAAACAATGATAAAAAAGAAAAATCAGTGCATAGGGACCAAATTTCTCTAGTTTTAATGTTAAAAAAAGTCAGTAAGAATTACATGCAAGAATTGCATCCGCACTGCAGAAGATCAAGCCTCTTATAGTAAGCAGACACAAAACGATGTTCAGTGCTGTGTTTCAAATGCTCCTGTGCAAGATTTTTGGGTCTAAATTTCTGTCAAATATACTAAAAGCCAATTTTAGATCTTATTATGAGAGTAATGCAGACAGGAAGAACACTTTTTAAAAAGAAAAGCACAGTGAACAGTAGTTTAATGATGATATAAGAAGGTTGGATGTGAGAATCCTAACTTTTTAATATGTAAGTTATCTTTAAAGCCCTGAATACTGAAACATCTACTAAGATACTAAATTCTAAGGTTATAATGCACAGTTTCTATTTTATTTCACTTTAGTCATGAAAAAAAAATTACCTCGTTCACTCCTACTCCTCTGGTCACAGAGCAAACCCCTCCAAAGTAACTTAAGCTGCTCCTTTTGTAATGAAATGTCACATTCCTTAGAAACAAATAAAAATAAAGAAAATATAACACATTGATATTGGGCACCAAGAATTTATTGAAAGATCACACTTTCACACGTACATTTGATACATTGCATGAACATTAATCCTCATCTAACATCAAAAGCAACTGCAAGTTTACAAAAAGAACACCGACACCGTAAGAGTCGATTAGACACCTTTGACAAAAATACTATTTTTATCTTGTAGAGTCAGAATCAATCCCAACCCACAAACAAACCAAGCAGAGGAAGCTAGAGTACCAGGTTCCTAAGAAAATACAATGACAACATTTCCTTTAAAGAGATAATATATTCCAATTTATAATCGGTCAAGAAGGAATTCTGTACTGAAATGTATCAGTGCTAAGAATTTTTTTCCTTATGCTCTTAATCCAAACCAATTCAAGCTCTAGTTTCAACTCCAAAGGACTGAGAAGTTTACCTAAGGGTAAAGTAATTTAATACTGGTCTTTATAACCCTGTCTCCTTTCATTTATGGTTAATCACTGAGGGGTGGTTCTGATACCACATGATTTTAATTAAATATTTTTTTATTTTTTTATAAACTCTTCAGCAAGTGACACAATACACGCATAAAAATAATAAAGAGTGCACATCATCAGCACTTTGCTTATCTTATGAAAAACACAAGCAGTGTTGTGTTGCAATGCCTGTATTAAGGCACCACAGCTATGACAGAGGCTGGAGTAAATTCTTCATCCCCTCTGCAGGAGATGAATGATAGGAGAATCACATGGAAGACATTTATCACTCCATCCTCATAGTATGTCGTGCTGCTGGGAGAAGGCTTAGGATCTTTATGCTGCACAGGGGAACACACTCTTCCTCCTCTTTGCTTACAACGCCAGGAAGTGTTGCTCAAGGTTGATGTGCCTAACAATGCAAGTGGAATTTACCTTCAAAATGCATTGTGTCTCAGAAAACAATTCATTACAGCTCTAAAGGAGTAGACCTTCCATTAACACATCATCACTGCAGTTACACATGTGAATAAATATAGTAACTGGAATGCTCTTGCAGCAACACATAATCCTGTCCAGCTCTGCCCTCTCCTGCTCTTTACTAGAAAGCAGTACATTACACACCTGATTAGCAAAATTAGGTGTCCTTAAGGGCTCATCAGAAGAGACTTCAAATATGTGACACTGTCTTCAGGTTGCAAAGACATTAAAATTTCATTATAGATATATATCAACATGACCATGCTATACAGTATGTGTTAAAAAATAGATTAAGCTTCCTAAGGAAGGCAGACGTTGATTGATGCAGTGACTACAAAGCAAAAAAAGTAAGCAAGAGACAGGTAGACAAAAGCAGTAGACAGAAGAGTATATAAAACTGTAATAGTCTAAACCATTGTATAATGGTACATACGAGAGCAGGTGCACAGCATCAGCATGCTGTTTGATGTAGTGCTGTCGATATTTGGAGAAATCATGAAGCATCTGCAGAGGGTCAGGGTGAATATTAATACGATCTTTGTCTGTCCAAGTTTCCACAGCAACAAGAACCACCCTGGTGTTCAGCTGCTCCTTGTATATCTGAGGGCAGAGACAGGACAGGCACAGGAGTAGAACACTGGGTCAAACATGCACAGTTAGCCAGTAAGAGTAAAGCGGAAGGACAAGAGGGATAAAGCAGGAGGGAAACATGTGAAACAGTTAGCTGGTAATGCCTTGGATTTCCTAAAAGTTAATATTCTGATCAACTTAAAATTTATGTTTTAGAGGACAAAAAAACCCCCATGTTGCTCTTGTTTTGAGCTACTCCCTTTTCTTTAAAATTCTCACGCCAAATAAGTTCACCACTGAGTTTTGCAGAAAACCTGTACAAAAATCAGCAAAGAAGAAACGTAAAGGCACACTGGGTGATCTCAAAGAAAAAGAAAAGAAAGATCTCGAAGACAAAGAATAGCCAAAGCCCATTCTTAAGTCAAGATTAAATAATTTCTCAGTTCTCCAACATATCCAAAATTTAATTCACATAATGCTTGATTTTCTTTTATAGTATGATCACTTTATGCTACTCAAGTAGTGTGAAAATGAAGAATATTAATTTTTTCTTTTGAATTTTAATGTCACTATAGCAATAGACAAGGAAACGACGATCAGGCCCTAATAAATACAAAACAGCTTTAGAATATCCATATTAACTTTGGGCATGATACTTGATCCTGAAATAAAACTGCTGCTCTCTTTAGTTTCAGGTCATAAAATGCCAAATTTTATTAACTAAGGTTATTCAGAACTTGCAGATCTACAAAAGATGCACTCCTTATCCACAATAGACAGTCTGCCCATCAAAAGTCTTACACAGAACACTTACTGATTGTACTTAATTATGATCTAAAAGCACTGGATAATTAATCTATTTGCTGCCTAATGCATAAAACACACAAAGGGCAAATTATTTGGTCACTTTCATGATGCATCATCTTAAATATATGCTTCTATTACCTTTTTTCCAAATTATACCTACAATACACAACATGAATTGCAAATATCCTCCTGCAGTTATGACAGATATTTATACTGAATAAACTAGCACTGACTAGCACACTAGTCTTTTGTATCAAGGCTGCATTGTCCTTAAAAATGCTAATGCATAATATTCAGCTTAGAAAAAATGGCAAAAAATATAGCAGCAAGAGAGAGCAACCAGCTAAGCTCAACTTTGTCCAAGAAAAAAGAATATTAATAATCTTCAATCTGAGGGAGACAGGCTGAGGACGTACACAGAAAATGGATAATGACATGAGAAAAATCAATAAAATTAAATCCCAGAAATTATATATTGGTGGATCAATAAAGATTTTACTTGTGTTTGCTGAGAGGAAAACTATTTCCTGAAGCAAATGGGAAGAGAACCTGGAAGCCTCTGAAAGCCAATATCCATTTTCCAATAATGTATCAGTAAGAAACACAGTCCACTCCCTGTGAACACAAGGGAATAACAAGGCAAGAATTCCTGCTCCTTTTCATGCTTTGTTTAAAGAAAAGGCATTAGGATGTCATTTTGCAAGATCTGTATGACGAGACTGAATTCTACACTAGAGGAAGTTGAATGTTTCTGTATACACACAGAAAGCAAGTAAGAATGGAAAAAAAGAAGGAATAGTCAGAGAAAGGGAAAACAGATTAAATAACTTTCGTTAAAATGCAGAAGAAACACAAAGAAACAATGATCAGATGAGGAAAAAAAATAAGATGCCACCTTTTCTTTGGGAATGCGCGATATAAATTGCAGAAATATTATTTCAATTATTAATATTTTTATCTGCTTGAGTAACTTTTCATCAGAATACTGTCATTTTCAAACCATTACACAAAATTATTCCAAAACATTTCCAGTATTTAATGTATTATAAATATAGTCTATATTTTCAATGTATGTACAGTACACAAAACACTTCATATGTAAGATATTAAGAACAAATATTTTATTGCTTCCTCTGAACTAAACAAACTGTTGACAATGTTTTGCACTGAATAATATCACACAGTTCTATTGGTATCATTGACATCACATGGAAAGGGGATTTTGAGTCAGAATTTTGCTAGCTGTTGTATTGATCACTACTACAAAATCTATCTAGTTTTCACTACAAATACAGTTCTGAAATGTGTGTAGTCACTGCAAGTATACCAAAAAGAGAGAAAAAAACCCCAAATTTTACTACAAATCTTACTTTTAGTTTATATGCTGTATGTGAAATTGTTCTAAATTTAGTCACAGATAAAAGTATGGTATCTGCGTCAGTGTCACCCATTTAGAATGTACTACAATGAGATTTTGTTGGGTTTTAAGCTATAAGTACAGATTTATAAAGGAGAATTTTTATTCACACTCTTCTTCTCCCAATAGATATATGCATCCTTTGTGAACTATACTCGCAGCTTCAACCACCTGTGGTTAGATTTGTTTCACAAATCTAAACTGGCTTAAATCTCATTCTTAAACAGTGACAGATACTGAAAGCTCCTTCAAGTTTGAAATCCCCCATGCCAATGGCAAACTGCGGCAGTTGCACGCTTTGAGAAAAATGCCAAGGATAATCTGGTGGTTTCTTACACATTCACCCCAGGCTATTCTTCTGCAGAGGAACTGGAAATGTGTTTTAAAATGTAATTTGTATAGCTGCTCATTTTTTTTATCCTGGTATCTGCTAATGTTAACTTTTTAAATACAGCACTAAACTGTAAACAAGTCAGTGATGCAGTTTTCAGAAGAAATGTTGATACTTACAGCATCTACAAGGTTTACCACAGACTTGGCAAAATTGTTTGTATATGCATTTGAAGATCGGTGCTTTTTGAACTAAAAAGAGAAGAAAAAGTAGAACACAGTGAAAAGTTAAATATTTATTACTAATTCTTTATCTTTACAGTAAGAAAAGAAAATCAGTATTTTAAGAAAGAGTAAGTGAAAAACTCAAGAAGCTTTTCAGATCACAGCCTATATCTCATATTCAAGAATTCCTGGAAGATAAAGGAAGCCATGTATGCTAGACAGCCTTTCACATCTATAAAAGGACCATTTAGCCACAAGAAGTATCATATTTAGAATCAGAGTTCAAATGTTCGAGACAAAATTACAGGTAAACATGAACATAAACATGAGCTCAAAATTGAGAGGAAGCTGTACCAATTAAAACTGTGCTTAACCTGATGAGTTAAATATCAGACTGTACTAGCCACATAACATGACTGTAATTATGAGACATGAAGATGAAGCATTTACCACTTTGGCCTGTGTACAGCTCTTTGCAAAGGCATAGTTTCTCTACTAGAGCACCAGACTTTTATGACAAGTAGCATTAGTTTTACCAAAAGGCAAAAAGGAAGAGGGAGTGCATGGTAAAAATAAATACGTGCTTGAATGTGGAAAGAGTTAAGCTGAGTATCTTAAGTCTTAACTTCAATTTTTTTCCATTTCTATAGACTTAGATGAGCTCTATCACAAGTTCTGCTTCCTAATTTCTGTGCATATCATTACAATTGTTTCATGTCTTTCCTCATCCTGTCCCACAAGTCCCCTGCATTCCAAGTCAAATTTTCCAAAGATGCTGCTATGATATCTGAACATGAATCCGTAACTTTCAAAAAACCGTAAAACTATAAACCAAAACTGCATTACACAATATGATTTGCAGGCAGGAAAAATAAGTCTTCAAAATTTCACAGAAAAGGAACAGAAAATTGTATAGAACAAAGAGGGTAAAAACCTCTTACTGATTTCAATTACTGGTTAAAAGCAACAAATCTCATCACCTCAGGAGCAAACATTAACAAGTTCCATAAAAGTGTCAGCTATTCCCACTCAAAACACAGTACCCCAAAAGAGGCCTTGAAACAAGAAGGTCTGACTCTTCTCTGAGCAACTGAGTAGCTACTCTCATCAAGTAAGTTAGATGATTAACTATCTTCCCAAATCAGAATTACAAAACAGACAAATCCTGTTTTCCAGATTATGCTTGGTGCAAAGGTGAGAGTAAAACTGGAAGACACATATGCTTATCTGTTTCTCAAATTGAAAGTCAGAAGACATACACACTATATTGTTAGATAACAAATTTTCCATCCCTTTAAATTCCAATTATTTTTACAAAAGCAATCTTGTTTTATATGGATGAAATGCCATAGAGATAACAAAAAGTTTTTCAAACTTAATGATGACACTCATTCGTTTGACTGCAGGAAGATAAATTTTTCACACATGCAGTTATTCACTGTTAAGTTCCACAATGCTTCAGCGCATCCACAGCAGGTTTTAATACCCAAAGATCCTACAACATAGGTTTGCAGAGACCCCCTCCCATATAACTATTCTCAAAACAAAGCACTTCCAGGTACAGTCCTAGTAGGCACTGAGGATGTACACTGAGCAGAGTATCCATATCACAGGTCCCTAGGGAACCATGATACTAGAACAAAATAACAGGGGAGGGGGAAAGGGTGGCTTTGGTTTTTTGTTTTGAGCCAATCCCAAACTTTCACAGAAGTGGGAAGGAAAAATAATATCCTTTGGAAAATGTTCTGGTTTTCATGAAAGTATTTAAATGCCATACAACATAATGTGTTTAAACACAGCTCCTAAACCAGAAATTACGCTAAGTCAGTAAAAAGAGAAACAACCTAATTAAATATGTTTAGCTGTGTCTTTAATGTTATAGGAAAGGAAAATTTTGTGAAAACACATAGTATTAACCACTTAACACAATGGCCAAAGAGGTTTAAGATACTTCTTCCACCACAGAACCTTCCTGCAGGAGAAATCTGCCCTCTACTGGTAAGCAGAAAACCTTAAAAGTACATGGAGCTCCTGGATTGGAAGGCTTTAACTTGTAATTGTGAACACTTCTTAAGTATATCCATTTTATTAATTGAAAAGAATTATTATCTGATTCTGAGTCACTGACAACTCTGAAGCAAAAAATCTTGAATGCTTGTGGTCTGAAGTTCTAACAAATAAAGCCTGAGAAGAGACAACAGTTAGTGTCTGTAACAACTGTAGTGAAGAGACAGCTGTCCTTTAAGCATGTCTATAATACAAGAGGCCAGAGGAAACAGCCATAGAAATACTATCTCTTCATAAGGAATACCAACCACAGACCTCAAACAAGACAACAAAAGGTCCATAACTTCAGTTACTGTGCCCTAGCCCTAAACAACTAACACGTGAACACAGAATAGTTTCCTACCAGGCAGCTTTACAAGTAAAAATAGTTAAAGAAATTCATGTCCTACTCTTTCCACTCATTTGAATTCCCCCCACATTGCTGAATTGACATAGATTAAATATAGGTTATTTTTACCCAGACTATTTCTATGATTTATTAAACAGATGAGGGAAGGTTGTGTTATCTGTCTATTCAGCACTGGAACAAGTACAAAATAGTGCATCCTGTCCTGATATCTGCTATTTCTGGCTCTTTAAAATCATCCTTCAGTGTTGACAAAAGAGCCCACAGCAACATAAAGTATTGGGAAAACATGCAGTAGAGTGAGAGGAGCTCCTACAGAAACTTAAAAGTTCGTTTTACTTGCACACAATATAAGCAGAAATTGTTTTATCAACAGAATTTGATTTAACAAAAAAGGTCTTGCTCACAGAGAGGCAAAGTCACACTAAGAGTTGATGATCCTTATTTGCCTCTTAGTCAATCAATAGCTGAGAAAACTGAGCAAAACAAGGGCCCAAAACAAGGCATAATCAAGTTGTTTTTAAGAGTAACTCACTGTTGGTTGCAGTATATTCTTTGTTACTAGAAAACTTTTAAACCTACACTAAGTATTTTTCCATAGCAGATATGCTCTAGTTAAAATGTAGATATTGAACTTAAATTTGTAGCGCTTTTCAAAAAGGGTCAATAAAATAGTTGTTTAGGTTTACAAAACTTATTACTCCCTAGGCCCCTCTGTCTTGATTTTTCACAAGGGTAACACAGGGAGACTTTGATAGCCTTATTTGACATAATTAGTGAAAGCAGTAACATCTAAATAACAAATGTCACTTGGTCTGATTTTTTTTCCAGTCATCCCTCAAGACGAAAAGGAAAAGAAAGAGGGGTGGGGCTTTTTCTTTTTTTTTTTTTTTATTTTTTTCATTCCTAAAATCAAATGACAAACACTTTCTGAATCAAACAAGCAACTTATCTTGCATTTCACTATAAATCCTGTTTAAAAGTGTGGAATAGCCAGGAAGAAGCATCAGATAGTTTTTTCTATATGCTTTGCTGCATTAAAATTTAAGTTAGTAAAACTAAACTGAAAGTAGCAAGTTCTGACCTCTTTCTTTATTACTTTAAGGATAGGATGCAATTTTAGAATGTTTAGTGTGTTTGTTCTGGACATAAAAGCTTTGCTGCTTTACTTTGTTGGTTATGGGCATATTGAATTATCCATATGATACCAAAGTCTTTCAGATGTATTTTGAATATATAATTGCTGTAGAAAATTGTAGGTAACATTGATCATTATTACGTCTTATGGCCTATACTGTGTCTTACAGTACAAATATTTAACAGCTGCTGATAAAATATTTGACTGAGGAGTAGCTGATGCAGCACAGTGCTTTATATCAACCTACAAATTATATTCAAAAGGAAGATTACCACTGAACTGATATACTTACCATTTTATGGTCATTGACTATCATGAGCTCCAGATACTTCATTTCTTCAAAGATACCACGAGATACCTGATGGATTAAAGAAATTCTTTGAGAAATCATGAAGATGTAGGGATTTTCAAAATTAACTGCAGCTGATTTAATAGGATTACCCATAAATATTACGTAGGGTGTGTAAACCTGTAAAAACTGTGTCAGAGGTTCAACTAGGGTAAATAATCATAGCTCCAGTAACTTAATGAATTATGATAGACACTGGCTGAGAATCTGACTCACAGAGTCTATTCTTTTTTGTGCAGCACAGATGCCACCACTGCTTCCCTATTCTCTTATTTTCACAAAGCAGAAAAATCTCAAACAATAAAAACTGTACAGTCTAATGTACTATTCATCACAGATTTAATGAGGAAGAAAGTTACTAATAACGATGTGTCCTCAAAAAATACGCTGTGGATTGCGCAACTCAGTGAAGAAATACAGATTAATTTTCTTTAACTAGTTGAGTCCCCTAACTGACACATATGCACGTGCAGATCATGAGGACTGTCCACTTCTGTTCTCTCAATAACTCAGTTCTGGGTGTCCTCATTTGGATTTTTAATTTAATCATGTTACTTAACCAGCCAAATGAAAATAAAGTCAGACATCTATAAAGTAGTAAGACTTCATTCAAAATTATTCTTTTTCCTCAAGCAGACTCAACACTTAAAATTCTAAACTCATTTTAACTACTAAATTTCCATTCAGTTGATATACAGTATTGCTGTCACTTTAGAAAGTTTATCCACTTTTCTCCAAGTGCACTATTTTTTAAAGAATAATATTCTTGTTTTATCATTGTATTATGTGACAATATTAAGCTACCAATGATATTTGCTTTCTAAAGTCTATGTTCTCTCAACATTAAATAATATGGAAATTAATGGGTTTGGTTTTATGAATGGTCTTAACTCAGGGTCACACTTCTACTCACTGCTCTCTTTCTTCTCTTTCTTCTCAGCCACTGCAGTTCAGACAGAAAGGGCCATTCAGAACTAGATTCAGTCTCTGTACAAATTACAATTTAAGAATTTCATGGCATTATTTTAAACTACTTAAGTAAACTGTCGAAACCAAAAGTAGATTAAGATCATCAAAATTAGAAGAACTTTGATATTGAAAAATTCATTTTTTAAAATACACAAAATGTAAAACATTACATATCAAAACTCAAGTAATTTAGACATCCAAAACTGGAATTAAACCACGCAAGGGGAAGTAAAAAGATTGTAACCTGGGCTTAGAATATATGTTTTCTTCCATCTTGTGCACTCAATAGTATTAGTATCACTGATTAAATTAAATGATCTGCAGAAGAAAATTAAATACAGGTCTTCATGGATGGAATTTTTTCAGCTACTTTTTGACAACTCTGAATTCCATTGCAATAATTGTGAAAAAAGTCAGGTTAGTATCTATTTTTTGAGGTTTTTCTAAATTATCAGCAATTTTAAACAGACTGTTAGCCTAATATTCAAATGCTTCAAGTTATATATACAATTATTTCCAATATTGAATAACTCATAACATAAACAAAAACATACCAAGGTCCTGCAACTGTTTGGAGGCCTGTGTTCCGTAAGTTCTTTGGATGATATGTGGCCTACTTTTACTTTCCTGATAAGAAAAATAAGTGATATTTTCTTGTAATTAAAAATGTCAAGTGAAAAGTGAGGCACTTCTTTCAGTATTTATCATTTTTATTATTCTTCCATAAAACACAAGCAACCATAGTACCAATTTGACATAATACTAATTTGAAGCAATCTATTTTCAATCCTGATCAAATCATGGAGCCTCTCTGCTGCAGCACATTCACTGCCCCACAAAACTGAAGTATCACAGATGTCTTTGAGATTACTTGAAAAAAGTCCTTTAAAAGCCTTAGTCTTAGAGAACACAGACCATTTATTCCAATAAATCAAATTAGAAGTATATATCTAGTTGAAATGTTCCAGAGATGAAAAGCAGCTATTACTATTTATGAAAAAATATATCTTTCTAATTGCTGCAAAATGCAAGAAACTAAATCAATACACTATCTTTAAGAGAATTATTTCACCCTGTCTTATTGGTGTATTCAACACTTAAAAAGGAGAAAACTTTTAATGCATATTTTCTTTAGAAGTCTGACATGCCCCAAATTATCACATTTTGGTATCTGCTCTAGAAAACAACTGTTTTTTCTTCTGTAACACCTCCTCTGCAGAGCCTGCCAAAACAAGCAATTCTTTTCAAAGGGCAGGATGCTACTGGTCTGTAGGTTCTCTAAGAAACACATAACACATTGAAGGAAAATACCACATATTTTTGCTGGTGTTTTTTTTGGGGGGCAGGGGGAAATAAAGTTTTATATAGTAGCAACTATAGTTAAGATTAATCAAGCTGAATAAACTACATGCTGAAGGCTTTGTTCAAGATACTTATGTAGTACAATCAAAAAATGAGTCTCTGGAAGCTCTCTGTAGCTGCATTATTTTCATCTTCAATAGTTTTGAGAAAAATATTCATCTCATCTGTCTTCTTATCATTTACAATTGCGCTTGAATCCTCAACAGAGTTGGCAGATGGGATCTCACTTTTCTAACTAGAACTTTTGCTCTACTTCCAAGTTTTACTGAAATATCACACTAAGAGGCAGATCCTGGTTTCCTTTGTCCACCCAAACAAGTAAACAGTTAAATCAAATTCTCCTCTGCCTACGGTATGGATACCATTGTATAAATATAATCTCCATGAATTTGCTGTGTCTATGCTGTCAATTTTCAGCCTTACAACTTTTATTAATATGTGCTACATCAAAATGCATTACATAGCTTAACACATGGCAATGTAATATTGCTCCTGAGGAGTCTAAGAAATCTTTTTGGATGTAACATTTTCCTGTGTCTCTACAGTTTCATTTACCGTCCAACAACTGACCATCCAAACGATACTGATTCCTCTGAATGTTGATCTAGTTTCCTTGAAAGTGTCAAGAGTCAAAGATTTTGCAGATCTTTCTTTGGACTGTTGAGTTCAGCTTTACAGTCAATAAAACATATCAGCTCTGCAGCATCATGTTATTTGTCATATACTGGTAAGTACTAGAGCAAGACAAGGTGACAGCTGTGATACAACATCTGGAATACATCCTACAGACCAAGTAGGGTACAAACCTTAAGAATTCTCTGTCTCAATGCTGCACAATCTTTTCACTGAAAATCACTCAAATCTTTGAACCATTCCAGAGGTAGAAATCTACCTGGTTTACTACTGTCTATGAAATTGAGTCACTTCTACTAACAGCTAAAGTTTTAAAAACAGCTGTATTATAATACTTAACATAAGTACAAAACCAATAATAGTTAGCCAGGTATTTGTGTAAATGCAGTCCTACATGCCGATGCAGCATAGTTATATATTTGAATATGCTGGATGAGAATAATTTAAGCTATACAGCGACCACTGACTTAACACGTATAAAGTGTAAAATAACCAGATATAATTGTCTATTTCATTAAGTTCTTTGTGGAAACATGGTGAGTTTGGAGCAATCTGATCCAACTATTTAGAGAGGGATGAATAAATGACTTCTAGAGATCCCTTCTATGAATTTCTAAGTCCTTTTGTTCAAGTACTAGAGCAAATTGATAAACACTTTTTGATAATCCATAACCACTTGCTATGGAAACAGTCTTATTAATCTACTCCCAACATCTAAATGATAAACAATAACTAGGAAAAGAAAGATTTAAGAAAGCAGAAAAAAATCTTAGGTAATTCATACTTGGACATTTCTTGCCTTAAATAAATTCCAATCAAGTCTTTTAAAAAACTTTTGTTTTTCATACAACTGAATGCGAGAGGTGACTTATTTATTGATTTGTTCTAATACCTTTATTTGCTATTCCTTGAGCACTCTCTTTCCCAAACCAAATAAATTAGATAAAAATAGACTTACTGCACTGTGGGTCAGTTCCAGTGGTTCTATCAAGTACAAGTAAGTACTATCTTCAAACATACCACTAGAACATGGAGAAAAAGAAGTGATATTTAGGAATACAGAGCAATTAATTTGACTCCAGAACAGGAGTTTTGACAAGAGAAGCCCAAACTTAGGGCTGAAAAACTGATCAATATTAAAATAAATTCTATGTATGTTCATTACTACCACATGTGGCTAAAGTTAAGATTAGTTTTTTTCTAAGAGGTGAGGCACATTTTAATGAACTAACACTGAATGTAATGGCAATGTAAGGATAAAGCACCAAAAAGGGTGAAGATTTGACTTTTGGAAAGAGGAAGTCCTAAGACATGCATTAGCATGCAGAATATAATCACCAGCTGAGTTGCACTTAACAGTAAGTGATCCTAGTAGGGACTAATTTCTTTCATTTTTTCCTTGTACAATCTACCAAAAAGATTTTGCTATTGGCTGACAGAATCATACATGAATACTGAACGTGCAAACCGCTAAAGTACAATTCTTGTTTATCCTTTACCATAATAAGTCATCTAGTGAAAAATTTGTTTGCGCTTACCATATTCAAAGGTTTCATGGGACAGCATCAAGAGACTTTAATCCCAATGATACTAAGAAAAATGCTAGCAGTTTGGCATAGCTGGTCCTGGCATTTCAAAGCATGTAAAATCTTTGGGCCTGTAGAATTTCAGTCTCTCACATATTAAGAGATAATATTCAAGAGTAAGAATTAGTTAATGGCCTTGTTTGAAAAATGACATCATGCACTTACTGAAGTCCATTACAAGTTGAAAGAGCAACTTTGGAATCCTCGATACCTCTGATATTTCCATGGTAGTAACAATGCTCTCCACCCTAATAAGGTTTAGAAACAAACAAACAATCACACACACAAAATTACCCTGATACAATGTTTTGCTTGAAACCAAGGCAAAAAAAGATCTAACACCTTGCATTAGGTAAAATTTCAGAGAAAGCAGTGATTGCTAAAGTAAATACCAATGACTAGCCCTAATTGCTTATAAGAGAAAAACTGTGCCCAGTGAAGACTAATTTACGTAAGTCTTCAAGCCATAACATGGGTTATTCTTTTGTTGAAGTACATCATTCTTTATCTTTTTTTAAGTGCATTTCTTTGCTGTAAACCGATTCTGTAAAAATGTTACGTAAAGCAGTTTATGTGAGCATCGAATTATATCTTGATGCCTTCCAGGTCCGTTAAAATTACAAGTGATAGTGTTCAGCAATCACATGGCATATATTTTGGCTTAGATCTGGATTCTACCAATTTTGTCTCACTGAAAATTTATCAATTAAAATGTTACATCATTAGACTGTAGGTAGCAATATCACTAATGATGAATGAGCCAGAAAGTGAATCCAGTTTAGCAACACTAAAGCGTGCAGTTGCGTTTTTACTGTACATATCAAAAGGCTACTAAAAGTCAACTCTTGATTTTAACTGCATAAAATTCCAAATAGATGCAAAACCCAAATGATTCAAAAAACAGCGGGATTTTTGTGTTTCTCTAAGGAAGTCAGCAATCATGTTTTCTACAAGGTCTTGCCTTTTATTTAAAAAACAACATTTAAATTACCTACAAATGTGTTTAGATGTTAGAGACTTTACAAAAAAACCCCAAATTAGGCAAACTACAACCAAAACTGTGATCCAAAACCTCAGTTCTCAAAGACCCTAATGATATGAAGTAAGGGAGACCCTGCTGGATGCTGCAATGCAAGATTTGAACAGTCAACTGATGCAGGGATTAGGTTGAATAGAATTAGTGCAAAATGTGCTACCAAATGGGCGTACAGTGAGACCCTATATATAGTCTTCCACTTCTCCAGAAGAACATAAGGGAAGTTGCAGAATGTGTATATATTGGTGCGGGGGGAACAGGACCAAGCAGGAGACCAAAATATCACAGGGAAGAATTAGTACATACTTAAAATCTTAAAGTTCTGATCCAGAAAAGCCTTGCTTAGATGCCAAGTAAACTCTAGTGAATGCTACGCGCTTTCCTCTGAATTAAAAGTGCAGGTTCCCTGGACCTGCCTGGTTTTCGTCATAGAATGAGATAAGTTGAGATCTCCTCTCCTGAAGCAATTAAGCTGTCTAAGCTCTCTTTAAAGTGGGCAGAGAACTTCAAGCACGCTCAGAACACACCTAAGACAGAGTGACAAGACGAAGTCTCACAAAACAGAATTGCAGTGGTTTTCTTTTCAAATTATTTTTAAAGTCTATCAACAACAATCCCAGCTAAACTAAAAAGTATTCTCAAAAAGTTTTATTAAAAACCCTTAAGTGTGGTTGGGTCTCACACACTGTTTGAAAAACGCACCATTCATCATCAAAATATTCTTAATTCTGGTGTCACATCATGTGAATTCCAACAAGCATATTGGACCCATTCCTTCTGTAATTATTATAACTCAAGGAATGTAAAATGTAAAATTCTCTTTGTTTAAGTATGCACAGCATTATTGCCATTTTGCATCTTATTTAATGAGTTATTCAGTTTCTGAAAGAAATTCCTAACAGACTATTGTGCATAATTAAATCAAAGTACTACACAGAAAGCAATCACTACATATTTACCTTTCCATCAGTGAGAATGCATAAGCCATGCTTTTTTAGCAACTGAATCATGATTATCTCTCTCACATGAGTAGCTTTTCAAGAATTTTTTTTAAAAGACAGTCATCCAAGTAAAGAAATTGCTGTTTGTTCTTCAGTGTTTTCACTCTTGTAATAAATTATCCCTTTATGGAAAATACAATACTTTTCATCAAGATCTCGCTTCTTTACATCCACATCAGGAAACAAAACAATCTTATAGTTAATCACATAAGGTCTAAAAAGGATTAGAAGATACTGCAAAAGACCGGGATACCGTTCTTATTTGATCTTCTACACAAATTGTGTGTATATTTTCTGAACTTATAATGAAGCCTTTTACAGATTAACGTGACCTCAGAAGCTCTATTACTGTTTCTAAATAAATCGATTCAGAAAACATCCCCTAGGAAGTTTGGATCAAGTTACTGCAGCAGGCAAAGCTAGCCCATTTGCTGAGTCTCAAGTTCTAATATAATTTTCCAGTCAGATTCATGATTCAGCAACCGCAGTGCTCAATGATAGCACTGCAGCTGACAATTGCATGAGATTGTCTAAATGCCAGAGGGAATTGTTTTCTTGCATCATTTAGCATTTTTGCCTATTCTGCAAAGTACTGAGTCTTAATGAAACAACTTCCTCAGTATGTCACGTGAAACTATTTTTCTTCTTCAGTGGAGGAAAACAAAACACTATATTGCAATAATTTTATTGCAATGTAATTGTTTAATTTTGCCCTGACCTGCAATATAGTTTTGTTTGAGATCCTCTATAACAAGGGCAAAATAATAAACTAGACACCTAATAACTGGACAAACAACAGTCCCAACTTCTGAAGGCATAAATGCAACTTGAATGTTTGCTTCCCTCCACTCTAAATAGAAATATATTTCACATGTAATAAGCTCACAACAAATATTCCAGCATTTATACCAAATATGAAAAAAGTCACTCCCTGAAAATATCGTTTATAACCTTCCTGGGAACCTACCAGTCTTCATTTTGTTACCGCAACAAACAAAAAGATTGATCTGGTTCCATTAGTAAGGGCTGAACTATCTTGCATAACTTTAATCTCTTTGTCTTTGGATCAATAGCCTATGGCACTGAATGCAATTTGGGAGCTAGTTTGACAAATTCATTGATGTTAAGCAATATGCTGGTTTTGTAATAACTGAAACTTTAACCTCTGGAGTTAAGTCCTTCATATTCTGTTTCACAACTGTATAATTCTTGCAAGGAAAAGTCACTGCAAGTTTTTTTTTTTGTTTGTTTGAACATCTTATATTACCATTATCCCTTCCACTTGCACTTTGTGCTAAGGACATGTAAATAATTAATGAAGACTATACTCATGGTGACTTCAACCCCTCCACCCTCTACATTTTACAAGACATAATTGTTTGGGCAGTATCTGGCAGTATCTACCACCTACCACTGCCTACCCCTCACCCCAGCACAGCTTTCCTCTTTTTTACAATTCTTCTTGTATTACTGAGGTATCCTTACAAGATGAGATCGGAGTTATCTCGTATGTGTGGGAAAAGGCTTCTAGTGTTTTTAAGTCTTGCAAAACTTTTTTCTTTTTTTAACAATTTCTTGGTATTGCTCCCTCAGAAAGACCATTCTGACACATTTTAAGGGCACAATACCTTAGAAAACTTCGGTTTTC
The DNA here is from genome assembly GCF_000708025.1 of Charadrius vociferus. Taxonomy (NCBI): domain Eukaryota; kingdom Metazoa; phylum Chordata; class Aves; order Charadriiformes; family Charadriidae; genus Charadrius; species Charadrius vociferus. The sequence goes on from NW_009649570.1 coordinate 7,209,447, forward strand.
CATCTTCATAGTGAATCTCCACATAATTGGAAGACAACAAGTCACTGTCAAAGAAAGGAAAAATCAAGATGAGAAAAATCTGAATATTCTTTCTACTGCTATGGGCGGTTTAATTTTTGGGGTGTTTTTTTTTTTTTAGAATTTTCACACTATTTTTTCTTTTCTTGCAAATTAGTTCAAAAAAAAAATCAAGCAGCTTTCGTCCAGTAAATGGTTTACTGCTGCACTGGAAGCCAGAGTGTGTTATGGAAGGGGGAATCTCATTCTGCAATCTAATCCCCTGTGTTTTAGCTTTACAATTAGATTACCAGCCTTTTAAATATGCAAAAAAGTATCCCATGGCTTTAGAACTTTGTTTGCTGCCAGTGACTGGTACCAACAAAATGTATTTTTAGTTCATTATTGTTTTCAAATAAGTTTTATATTTTATCTAGAAGTTAAACAGAATATATGTAAGGCTGAACAAATACATAAACGATTGTTCTGATGACAAGAGTGTATACTTTACCTGTACCTCACTGCAAATACTCTATTTTTTCCAAATCCAGTAATGTTCTTTAAAAAAAACAAACCACACACACACACACAACCCCCCATACTACCTCTTTTCTTCTCAGATTCTTTTCTCACTCTTATTTCTTTCCTAAATCCAGCAAGACAAATTTCTGAAGCATAATATTTTCCCATACGGTATAATTTACAGTTAAAATTTCATTTCTTTTTAAGTAAGATTAGCTAGCATGTACATATCCTGGCATAAATTCAATGCCCCGTTCACCTCTCACCCCATTATAATCAGGGTTGCAGTATAACAGCCCAGGGAGAGCAAAGCAGTTAAATATGTTAACTGGCCCCATCATATATGCAAGATTAGCATTTTCTTTAATGTGATCCAGAATTCTCAGTATTTTTCAAACCTCTAAGAGCCTGTACCCTTCCAAATAATAATAAAAAAATAAAGAATCAGATAGTGGTACATATATCAAAACAAAAATATTCTTGCTATGAATAAAAAACATCATCATTATGGTAGCCTGGTCTGACAAAATAGCTCTGATGGGAATTCACGACTAACAACTTATGATAATGGGTATCTCAAACTCAGATTAGGTTATTAGCAATCCTGATAACACTTTAATTCTGGGACTACTGGCTTATAAAAGCAATTCTTCATGCCACATTTATCAGTCACTACACTTATCAAAGAAGATCCTGCAGAAGTCAGTTACCAGTGGTTGTTTTAAAAGTCCTTTTTCATGGAACTGAGAGACGACATTATGGGCACTCTGTGCCTGCAAACCCAACACTAATAGCCATGAATAATTACTGAAGTCTCATCATTTGTCTTAATCTTCATTTTGATAGCGATATTTAATAGATGTATTTTTAAAGTGCAGATTTAAAAATGAATTCAGTTGCATAAAATCACTTTAACTTTCTCTGTATCATAGTAAGCTATAAATTTTCTGCACAAGAATACAAATACTTTATAGTGTAAGCACTTGACTACAATGTAAACATTTACTTCTTCAATGTGGCAAGGTTTGAAGCTTCTGAAGAGGATTACGTATACAAAGCAATTAAACTTGTGTTGATAATGTTATTTTCTTCTTTGCATTTTTCATACTTATTATGAAGCATAAGGACTGCCATCCTCAGTACCTCATGCAGTTCAACAAGGCCAAGTGCAAGGTCCTACATCTGGGTCAGGGCAATCCCCAGCACAAATACAGGCTCGGTGGGGTATGGCTGGAGAGCAGCCCTGAGGAGAAGGACCTGGGCGTGCTGATTGACCAGACGCTCAGCATGAGTCAGCAATGTGCAATCGCAGCCCAGAAGGCCAACTGTATCCTGGGCTGCATCAGAAGAACTGTGGCCAGCAGGTCAAGGGAGGTGATCCTGCCCCTCTACTCCACTCTCGTGAGACCCCACCTGGAGTACTGCATCCAGCTCTGGAGTCCCCAGCATAAGAAAGACATGGACCTGCTGGAGCGTGTCCAGAGGAGAGCCACGAGGATGATCCGAGGGCTGGAGCAACTCTGCTATGAGAAGAGGCTGAGAGAGTTGGGGCTGTTCAGCCTGGAGAAGAGAAGGCTCTGGGGAGATCTTATTGCAGCCTTCCAGTACCTAAAGGGGGCCTACAGGAGAGCTGGGGAAGGACTTTTTCCTAGGTCATGTAGTGACAGGAGAAGGGGGAATGGATATAAACTGGAAGAGGGCAGGTTTAGATTAAACATTAGGAAGAAGTTTTTTACTTTGAGGATTGTAAGGCACTGGAACAGGTTGCCCAGAGAGGTTGTTGAGGCCCCATCCCTGGAGGTGTTCCAGGCCAGGCTGGACATGGCCTTGGGCAACCTGGTCTAGTTGGAGGTGTCCCTGCCCATGGCAGGGAGGGTGGAACTCGATGATCTTTAAGGTCCTTTCCAACCTAAACCATTCTATGATTCTATGGTATAGACAAGGCTAAAGGTAACTGACACAAGTAGGAAAATGGAAAATTCTGATTAGATATAAGTTTAAGAAAATCACTGAGAATGGAACTATGCTTAACTTGAAAAGGCCTTGACCAGATTCAAACTTTTACAGACACTTCTGCTTGAACTCACAGAGACCATTTGGTTTCCTCTAACCAATTTGGGATCAGCATTTATCTACCCGTTTCCACACTCTCATGCCCCCTTTTTTTTCCTTCTTCTAGTAACTTTACACAACTGATCTCAGAACTGCTTTCAGTGCTATCTAGTGCTTTTGGCATCTTGTAAGACTTGCAGCAAATGATTTTCCACTGTGTCTACTGACTCACAACTAACTGTAGTTTAATTACAGCATTTGTCTCTTAGATTTATCCCATTTGCGCAACATAAGACCTACTCAAAATTTTTTCAGAATCAAAATTTTTTTAGTCTCAAAACTTCTTTAGATTCCAGAGTTCAGTGCTCTTTCCTTGGATTTTTGTTGAACTTCTGTTGTAACCCAGTCGTTCCCTTCTTCTGCCAACCTTTTCCATTCTTTAGCTTCTCATTACTTCCAGCTGCAAAGGGATTCCTGATTCAGGTAGCAAATACAATGTCCCACGTGACAGGATACCTAACATGATAAGCTTACGATGGAAAACTCCTATACTTATGTTACAAGTATAAAGCATGGAGGCAGGAGACAGCAGCTTTTCCAGTAGACTCTATGCTTTTCTCATCGCTGACTTTCCAACGCTACTGTCCTGTGGGATTTGCTGATACAAGGCGCATCAACAAAATTCTCCATATTGAACAAATAGCCTCCAAAGAAAATTGAGGCCTGCTATTCATGATATACTTCCCAAATGCCATGCTTTAAACAAAATACACCTTTAATTTGTGAACTACCCTTTTGCAAAATGTAACACAGTATCTACCATCTAGAAGTTGGATTTAAAAATTTATTATAAGGCTATTGTCTTTCACAAACCTGTTCTGATGCTATACTCTAACAGGGTATTTAACACTAGTTTCTGGTCATTATTATGTTCCTAAGCTTGTCACACATAACCACCAACGTACTGCAAGGACATTTTTCTCTTAACATTTCCCACAAGCCGTCAAGAATTTTGAACTTTCCATTAAAAAAAAAAAATAATCAGTCAGCTTCTCCTTAAACTGTATGCCTCTACCTTGGTAGGTACCTGATTTTTGCCAGGTACCTTGTATCACTTATTTCAAGTATCTGTCCACACTAGCAAACATCCTAAAGAACACCTTATTTCCAATCATCCAGAAATCCCTCAATGTATATTGCTAATCTCAGACAATCATAACCTTAATCAGGAGAAGAGGGGAGAACGGGAGGGCGACATTATGTTTGCAGGCATTTTGCAACATGGCTCTGCAAGTACACACAATCAGTTGCTTCTATAATAAAGCTAATCTCAGTCCTGTTCGCTACATTCATAGCAAAATCACTACAAACACATTAGTAACTGTGCTTATAAATGGTTAGTATTGAAATGTGATATTGCAGAGAGTAGTCTAGGGCTGAAAAAAAAATCAACAAAAATGTTCCACAACTGCTGCAAAGAAAAAGACAGAATCTGGATAAGGGAGTTTGTTCTAGATTTTGCTAAAGCTCCAGGAATAACAACAGTTGTAAAAGTAAGTGTAAAACTGCTACTGAAAGTTTTCCCTACCAAAACTTTTACGTGTTATTAAGGCTGACAAATCTGACAAGACAGGAGAAATTATTTAAGGAAAAGAAAAAAAAAATGAACACTTAAACAAAATAATTTTCAAACATTTTTTTCCAACATGAACACCAGAAATGCAGAAGAGCACTATAATTTCACCAGTAGGTGAAGTGCAAGTGCATCAAAAAGAAAGGCCTGGAATACACTGATTAAGAGCTCATGTAGAAGTGCAGGTGCCTGAGGAACAAGATACAGAACTCAAGCATAAAGCAGGGGTCTCCCCATCACAAAATACCTCTTCTTCATTATCATTTACAGAATGCTTAAATTTACCTCTGAAAGGCATCTCTGAATTCTCAAAATACATTTGTGCCTCATCTACACTGGACTGTATTTTGTCACCTTTCAGTTGATCCATTTACATGTTGATTAAGCAGAAATGCATCCAGTACAGCAAATCTGTTTTTCAATATTATGAGCACCAGAAACAGTGCAAGCTTTAATTGAAACGATTGTGTAAGCCATGATCACATGAGACAAAAGCATATTTAAGCTAGTATGTCGTGTTAGCATGATGTCTCACAATGAACACATCAAATTGCAACATGCTGAATGAACTCATGAAAAAAAACATTAGTCTGCTGTGTCCTTTTCTATAGTTTCTCACACCCTGCCTGGTTTGTCTTAGGTAATTGTTTTTATTAAGTTGTCCTGCATCACCAGCTCTTCTATCTGAGTTATATCGAGAGAGGCAAAATAAGTAGCAAAGGGATATGCCATTCCCGACAGTTGCTGCCTTTGAAGACACAGGCCAGCTCTTAAAGCAAGCAGCAGATGCTTTCTGAAGAACTCACATCCAGTTCTCTGGCACATATTTCACTGCTACTGTTTTCATTAGCAGGAGAGTTGTAGTGTGAAAAATAGCTTCCCTCAGCTGGCATGTAACTATCCCAATGAAAAGAATTCATTTGCATAGGTAAAGGCTACAAAATGACTAAAAGATATCTCATACATCAGTAATCAACCTGTAGAAAATTAGACTACCAAGCAATAATTTTTTTTTAGTTTTTCTTTAAGTATTCTGAAATGATTCAAGCTCAGTACCAGTGTCTGAGCAATCTAGTTTAGTTGAATTACTTAACAGAACACCTAGCAGATGTTTTTGTCCATTTGACAGATACCGTTTAGTAGCACAAGAAGATGTGAAAAAAAATTAAGACCTTGCTACGGCATTTTGTTACATTGCAAAGACACTGTCATCTAATGAAATGGCCATCTATAGCCTTGTTTCTATTACCAACTTCAATTATATCCACAAGCTTTGTTGAATCGAGTGTTCTTATGGGAATTTATTATTAAGTTTCTAGTATGTATTTACAGTAGTCTTTACTTGGCTGTTGTCTTTGAAGCTGCTCTGACAACAGCCTCTCCAAGGAATAAATATACTGCAAATATTCATTGTTATTTTTTAGAACACAGTAAGGTTTCATTACTTTTTCTTATAGTATCTTGAAGAAGCTTAAAAATCAAAACATAATACTGTGGATCAAGCATCTGTGTTTCCAAGCAATTAAAGGAAACAACTGATGATGCAGGTGTATAGGTCAACTTTTTCATAAGTATGGAATCAAAGAAATTCCCCACTTCTGCTATTAATACCATAATGGTTCTATAACAGTAAACAGTACACTTATTTAAAAAAATCACTTCTTGCACAGTTTTGCTTGTTTCTTTTTTTTGGGTGTTTTTTTTTTTTTTGGCTTGTCTTTCAGCTAGAGAAAAGGATGACCTGAAAACAAATTTATTAAACTGAAATTACGTAGGTAATATTTTAGGTATCTTTTAAGAGCTCCTCAAATGGGGAAAGATCTCCACAAAAGACTGACAGGAAAGCGTGTTCTGAAGTTGTATAGAACAGTGCAGAAAATGCTCCAGACTCTTTCCTGGATCAGTCTGCCTCTCTCAGTAGAAGAAGCCCTAAGTCAGTTCAAGGGAGTTCAGGCAACATATTCTTCACAATCCTTTCTCTAGTTAAGTCCTGAAGCCCTCCATCGGAGAATGCAGCATGCTATATTTTAATGGCTACTTCAGCAAGCATTTTGAAAGTAGGAGCTTGAAGGGTTCTTCAGAACACCACAAAAGTTATGTTGCTCAGTTTCTGCTATAATTTCTTTTACCATAGCACTGAAGATGATACCACTTTTTAAAGTGGTATGCAAAAGGCTATGAAGAAATGAACGGCTAGACAATATTACAGAAGACATAAGTACTGCGTTATGGAAAATACCTCAATGTAATTTGCTGTGACAGAACTTTCCTAGAGGAGCAATTGATAAAATAAAGATTTCATTTAAACAACTGTTCAAGTTCATTCAATACTGAATTTTAATTGATTCATTTCCTCCATAACCAGCTTGGAATACAGGTAGCTTTGAATTATCGATAAGAATTTTATTAACATGTAGTGTAAGGTTGAGGGCTGTCATCTGGCTTCACCAGAATGGTCTTATTCAATGGTAATCATATCTGCCAGAGCTTCCTTCATTTAAAGCAAGCTTTTTTTTATATACAAAAGAAACTTCAGTTTCTTCTCCTCTTAAAGAATTTGCTGAATGTTCCACATGTTCTGATACTTTGTATCTAATGAATTAAGAGTCCGATTTAAACCAACTCTTTCCATGAAGGAAAAATCCAACCAGATGTGGGTATGGGGTTGGTTGGTTTTTTTTAAATTATATTATTTTACTTCTAATACTAAAACTAGTGAAATAAGTTTATTTATACTTATAGAGCTGACTTGACCACCTTCAGATTAGATTAACGAATATAGCAGAATCAGAGGTCCATTTTTGATACTCCAGCAAACTAAAAGTTTATTTGGGTTCCCTTAATCCATGCTTCCATGTTGAACTATATAGCACAACTTTAGTTCTGTCATTGAATCGAGTTAAACTCAGTGACATAGGCTCTGAAGAGCTACTTTCATGAACTTAATCACACGTCAAGTCTACACAGGCTTTATACTAGCTCCAATTGCAAATATTTCAGCCCGACTATAACAGAATCTGAGATCCCAGTAACTCACTTCAGCATAAAGATCTCACTATTGACAAGACTGGACCATCTCAGAAACAGGCTGAAAAATCTACTACATTAGAAAGATAACAGCTCTTCACCACTGCCACATTACTGTGGTTACATGTGAGCACGGAGTAAGAACATAACCTAACATCCATGTGATGCATCACAACAGACAACTGCTTAGTATGTTGTTTGACAGTAAATACACACATCGTAATTTTTCAGGGAGTTTTCTCAGCACCCCGTGATCTGTGACACCAGGATTACATAAACCAGAGTTAGTATAATTTTCAATGGCCCTCAGTAGATTCCTTTTCTGTAAATTCTTCCAATCCTTAAACTCCTGTAAATAGTATAATATGCACAACATCCTGTGACAAGATTTGCATTTTAATTTTTTTGTGAGAAGCACCTTCTTTCAAACCTTCTCTTGCATGTGATTATCTGTAGTTGTTACATGGGAGGAGGCAATAAACATCCTCATCCCGCCGCACAGAATTTTATATCATCATCATATGGCCCCCAGATGTGTATTTGCCTTGCCCTGAGAATGCTGTCCCTAACAATCCACCAAACCAACAGCTGTGGTCACATGTCAGCTGATAGGCATTCAAAGCACTGTTCAGAAGGGTAGGAGATCAGCATTTAATTAAATCCAGGATCAGGAGTTCACAGAATAAAGTCTTTTCACTCCACAAGCAAGTGGTCTGACAAGAGCGCTAACATTCACAACATCAGCGTCTGCATTTTAAAAGACAAACAGTATGTCCCTTCAGGGTTTTAAGCTGGGCTGGGGTTTTTTTTGTTTGGGATTTTTTTGGTTTTGCTGTGGGTTTTTTTTGTTGGTTGTGGTTTTGTTTTTGTTTTTTCTACAAATCCTTTAAGATGCCTCTTCCCAGAGGCTCACACAGATCCCATGCAGGAACATACTTCCCAAAAGCTCTTACATCAGCATAAAAAAAAACCCCAAAAATGGAATTTCAGACAAATTAGCCCATGCTGAGTTTCTTACAGTCTTGTTGAAATAAACTCTGCAGTCAATAAATTTATTGATAGCCATTTTATGGAGCACAACTCTACTCATGCACTGCACAGCAGGCATAGGGACGTTATTTAATTACGACAGGAGAAACGAAAACTTGAGTGCTTGAAAGTCAGGGACTGCAACATTAATTTCTATGGCTACAGTTATAAGTTCTCCCCTATAAAACATATGAACAAATACACATGCTTTTTATTTTATGCATATTTGCTAAGGATAAGGGGATGAGATGAAGAAAAATGAGATAAAAATAAGAAAAAGTATTAAAAGGACTGATCTGGAAAGTTCTAGCAGTAAAAGTAGATAACAAGGAGCTAGAAAAACTGCTAAGAAATATTTGAGACATTGAGCTAAGAGTGCACGCCCTCAGTCAATGACAGGATTGGTGCTGCCTCCTACTGTACTTCTGGAAGAGTGAATAAGTAAAACACTAGACAGTGCACGTTAGAGAACATACAAATGTACGTACACACATAATATAATAAAATACACATTTTTATCATAACCTTAGTGACAGGACGGAAAAAGATACCTGAAGAGAATTGTAATAAACAAAATTACAGAAACAAAATACTAAGAGAAGACAGAAGAACTTAAATATTGCTTATAATTAATGCTTCTAATTTACAGCTGAACACAGTAATTGAGAAGGAAGCTTTTTCACACCATCAGGTTTTTATAATTTTTAAAACAATAAAAGAAAGCCTTTTTCACACATTAATGTGTCTTGAAAAATATGGAGAGGTTTTAATATCTAAGTCTTTTTTCATGTGAAATGCCTACTAAAGCAAATGATAACTTTTAATAAGTTGCCTCCAGTTCTGGGAATGGCAAATGAGGCAGTAAAGCACTGTTATGTACACTCAAGACCACACTTACTCACAGGAGTACATACGCTTTGTTGTAAAATCCTAATACTGAGTTCCTTGCATCTCATCCGTAACAAATTTTAAAAAGCAGGCTAGACTTAAATTTGCCACAGTAATATTTACTTTGAGGGTAGTGGAGCACTGGAACAGGCTGCCCAGAGAGGTTGTGGAGTCTTCCACTCCGGAGACATTCAAAACCCACCTGGACGCCGTGCTGTGCAGCCTGTTGTAGGTGACCCTGCTCTGGCAGGGGGGTTGGACTAGATGATCTCCAGAGGTCCCTTCCAACCCTGACCATTCTGTGATTCTGTGTGATATTATCACATTTAATTTACACAGCCTGTATATCTTATAGGATCCATTTAGTACCCTAAATGTTTAAACTTTTATTTAAGAAAATGTTATAAATATTTGAAGTTTCCTTCTGGAAAACTGTGACTAGTTCCCCCATTTTCATTTAAAAAGAATTTTGAGAAAAAACATGAATCAAATTGATTCTCAAATAATGCAGTTACTGCCCTACTGTTTTATAAATTATGCTAACAATGTAATCTCCTCCGGGACTAGTCTCAAGTTAAATTCAGCCCTACAGAAACATACACCACAAAGACTACACAACAATTACAATTTAAACTGATGGATAAAATTGGCTGTAATATGTTGGCTGTAATGCTGTACTTCACATAGGAGACTCACTGCTCACAACAGTCATCGTATTTTAATGTCTCAAATATTTAAGTTATGTTACAGTCAAATGTGGAAATGTGGTTTGTTTGGTTTTTTTCCTGTTCAAGCCAAAGATTGCAGATTTTTTTCATATGATCTCTTCATCGAAAAGAAAATCCACTTTCCTCAAAATGCATTTTCCTGGAAAGGTGGACTGCTACATGGAAAAGAAAGAAAAGCTGAAAAATACAGGCTGGTTTTGGTGATTATTTTTTTCTTTCCTTCCCCCCAAATCCTAAATTTTGAGGGAAGTTTTCAGTAGGAAGGGAGAGAAGTTTTTGCCTTTGATTTTTACCTTCTGTTTCTGCCCAGCTCAGGTGCCTAATCCCCCATTCCACACATGTGCCTCAGCCACCACAGTCCCAGTGGGGGAAGGCTCAAGGATGGCCTCAGCCCCAGTGCTGGAGGAGACTTCTTTATTTAGAGACCGGTGCTAAACCATCAGCTGAAAACTGCTAGACAATATAGCCACCTTCCCTCATCACTAAAAAACCAGCAAGTATACATTTTTAATTCACCGCTTTTGGTAGTATTGATCTCTAATCTGTTTTAGTACTACACTGGAACATAAAAGACTGCTAGCTTTAAACAGGACATGAGCTACCTGCAGAAACACTTGTCCTTCAACAAAAGAATAGCAACTTAAAAGCATTTTATATGTTGGTGGAAAAGAGATAATTAAAAAGTAATTTGGTAGCACGTCACAGACATTTGTTTATGTGTATAATACATAAATGAAAAAATAAGTAGTTGTTCAGATATACTAGGATCATTGATTACTCAAATTCATTGTTACAACAAATGAACTGACAGTATCATTTAAGGATAAAAATATGAATTTGCTGAAATTAATTAACACTTTTCAAGGTTTTTTATATAAATTGGGTTTTAAGACAGTGCTCCGTGTTACTTGTTGCATAAGGAATTTACTGATTTATAGCAGACAATTATATCTGAATTATAGAAAGTCTAACTTTTCAAATGGGATTAATCATTACCCCACTAAAACCCTATAATCTTTCATTTTTCTACTAAGAGCATTAACTAAAAATATTATTTAATCTATTACAGATAAGAAAAAGTGTTACTTTTTGCATCAAATTATTTCCATAAGCCACATATCTGCAATTACTATGCATTGTCATAAATTACATCACACTGGCAGCCTGAAATTGGTGAAATATTTGTGTAACAAGGGGCAAGATATCTGAAACTTCAGAGTAGCCCACCCTTTTAAAGGGTTCAAAATTAATGTTTTTTTCCTGAGCCATCTTGTCAGAAAAAGCTGCCAACAATGGTCTCTAGGATAACAAATTGTTTCATCTGTTTTAACACCTATAGGCCTTGTGCAACTGAGTTTATTACCCATTCAAACTCCATACAAATCTTACATTTGAATTGTCTCTGCATACTGAATTCAAGAGGTTTGATGGGCTTATATTTGCTTCACGCTGTTCACACCATCGCGCTATAGCAAAATAAAAAATATCAACTAAAAATTTATATTAACATGCTCCAGAAACTTTCAAATTGCCACCTGTTCTCCTTACAAAATCTTGTCTGTTATTAATGAAAGTGAATATCCAATTTTCTTCACCTCCTGGTTACGATACTTGCTGTGAAAAAAAGGGCAACTGGAACATAGAGGGTAGGCAACTGCACAGACTCCAACAAAGGTAAAGAAAACTTAAAACTTGAACCATCCTCTGATTTTAGCTTCACATACGCAAAGAACTTTCCTAAAACAGGCAGGGACAAAACCAGAATACACAGAACACGCACAAAAAGTAGGTGACATTGACTCACCTTAGAGTAACTGATAAAAATATATCTTCAATACATCCAAGGGTATTCTGGATTTTGAATGTGTATTCCACATGCGACTGGATTATTTTGGCCAATAGCACGTAACAGCTCAAGTCTGTGGCCCTGTTGTTCTTCTGCCTTTCCTTCTGACTAGACATTAGTAATACCAGTATGCCAACTAAAATTCACTGTAATCCAACATAGTAGCAAAAGGCAGCATTTTGCTGAACACATAAATGTAACTGAGACACAAGAATGGGTCTTTTTCAAATCATTGTCTATGGGTATTCACAATTCATGACATTACAGGTTTCATGACTTACAGTTTTAGAGTCTTATGTCAGGTCAAAAAGTAGGACAGGTTTTTGAAGTCTTTATTTTCTGGAGCAGAACCAGCTAGAGAGTCAAATGTTTATGAGTCAAAAACCACTTAAGAAGCTAGGAAAAGACGTAATATACAAAGAGGCAAATGGTGGGGATACCAGTAAGGCACCTGAACAGCCTGCACCTTATATTTAGCCAGTCAGAAAATTCTTGATACCCCAAGAACAAAACTTATTTGCATAAGGTGCACAGCAAGTGACTTCCCTCTCTCTTTTTGAAGGGAAAGACACTGCATTTCTTGGTTGCTGATAAAGTAACCACAGCTGGAGAAATTATGCTTTCTTTATGGACCATTTGTTATTATAAATAAACAAGGACAAACAGCAGGGCTGGACAATGGGTAACATTGCAAGGATATGGGGAATGTAAGGCTATCAGGTTTGTGATGGTATTTGGTTAACAACCATTCAGCATAAGAGACTAGGACAGGAAAACCAACCAACACCCAGACACACAAACCCTAATGAACAGGAGACAAGAGTTCTCGTCTTTGTCATTATCTGTTAGGTCACTGACTGACCGGCCAGGGAAGAAGCCACTCAGGCATGACCTTCAAGAGGTTCAGCCAGAACTTTAGAACAGATAAGAAGTGGTAAACAATGTCATCATGGGTCTTATGAGAAAGAACAGGATTATTACAGGATGTCTGCAGGGGCTTGTGGAAATGTGCAAACATTTATATGGGATGTTCAGGGGAAGCGCCAAAGGTAGGGAAGGTGAATCAGAAAAGAACAAGTGGGGGAAAATGAAGAGGAAGTGGCATAAAAAGGAGTCATTAGTGTAAGCTGCAAGTCAGTAGGTTTGTTTGGCCCAGCCCACACCTGATCACTGCAGTTTGTCCTATGTTTTTATTGAGTGTTATTTGTAATATTTTCTATGTGACTTTGCTCTCTATTCTGCATAGGTGTGATGTGCAAGCAAACTTCAGAGTCAGTCAACAACTATGAGGAAATCTGTATCTGGGAAGACCTAAGGTCTACACCAAGTAAGAGATTTCAGGCATAGACATGAATGTTTGATGAACTTAAAGCCTGTGTTAAAATTTGAGTCTGAGAATGCAGGCATGCTTGTGAATCAGGAGAGGGCTGGTGCATGTGTTTCACTAGCAAACTTCCAGTTCCCATCAGCTGGAGAAGAACTTTATCAGGCTGTTTGTATTCTTGTTTACCCGAGTGCTGTTTGCATTTATATGTGGTGCCAGTAAAGGCAATGTTTTTTCTCTGTAATGGTCTGTGTGACCAGCCATATGCTATGTATAGTGCCATCTTGGGAACGTATGCTCAGTCTTACTACTGGCTGGATGTGCAAACAGGAACAGTGGCAAGCAGACCAAGACGAGAAATTCTCTGTACCTTTGAGGCCACTATAGGTTCCCTTCACAAATGTGTCATCATTATCCCACTGGAATTACTCTGTGTGGGTCCAACTGACTCTCATGAAACACCACAGTCTTGCACTACAGTATAGTTCTTCCAGAGACTAGAGAACACCCAGTTATCTTCAAGCCTTCTTTCTCCTTCCATTCTGTGTGCTATTCCCTGCCTTCATACATCTTTTGCCAGCTACTCCAGACTTTGTGTCACGTTTTAAAAGATGGAACCGCAAGAGCAACCAAACTTCAAAATCATGCATGCACAAAGGAAGATGTTTCCAGTTTATCTTTACAGGAAGAGATCTGATAACTAGTAGCCAAGCAGCAAAACATGAAAATAGAAGTTTAGCAAATTTTATAAACTCATAGCTTGCTGCTTTGAAAAGCTATTAGATTTAATAAGTTTGTATTTGTCTCCCTAACAAAACTTTCATTACATGACAATTAAAACCAAAATAAGACCTCACACAGACCTCAAGACCGGAGGAACTTGTTGTTGTTTGGTTGTTTGTTTTTGTGTTATTTTCTTTTTTTTAAACAGTATGCAGTTGTTTCTGTAAATTTGTTTCTACTTTAAGTGTGCTGAAAGGCTCAAAAGTAGCAGAAGGGGCAAATGCACTTTTAAGCAATAACGTAGATAGTTTTACCTGTCCAGTATTTAGTACTGATTTTACACTTCTACCTTATTCTTAAACCTTCTCAGTGTAAACTTTCAATGGCAAAGAAAAACTTCATTACAATTTTTAGAAAAACAGAGTTCCATACCATCAGCTGGAGTTATAAATAGATGGAATACAAACAACTAAACCACCACTGAACTGCATTACAAGCCAGATCTTCTAGAACTGACAGTTATGTAAAATTGTCTGACTTACTGGTAAACAGACTTCAGTTGCACCTTTCAGTACAGCCAAACCATTAGGATTCCCACCTCATTAGGAACTTCATGATTATAGTGACAAGAGCATGTTTTCCAGATCATTAGAGATGAGCCATTCATGCAAGTACTTACAATATTCCTACACACCCACCTGAGCAACTAAAATAACACCTGCATGACAGTTCATCAATAAGTAAAAAAATGCACAGGAAAATACACATCTTTCAAGCACTACTGGTACTGGAATCTCTCTATCATCATTTATCATGAATGATAGATTTTAACAGTATGTATGTTATTGGCATGAGCAAGGGTAACAGTTACCTCACTCAAAAAAGGCTAAACGTTATTTTACATTAATAAGCTTGGATAACAGCATATTGTTCTGTAGATCTTGGGATTTAATGTGTTCTGACCTTGTACCGTAAGTTAAAGACAATAAGAGCAGGAAAGAAAGAAACCTCAAATTGTGCACTTACTTATTCAATGTGAGGTCAAGGATGAATTTGGAACCAAAGGCCTCAATCTGGAAACTTGCCTGGGCCAGATGTACAGCCTGTAAACATGAACACACAAGAGTACTATGCAGTTTTGCAGAACATTTAAAGTTGTCAAAAGAATCGCACAGCTTCATATAGAACAAATATGTGACAAACACCTGTGAAAAACAAAGTTACGGAAAACATGCTTATTTTCATGAATCTCACAAGCATATGAAAAGCTTTGCCCTTGTACCAACTTCTGATTCAAAAAGATTTGCCTTTTTAGAGGGTAAAGGAAGAAAGAGAAGCAAATGGTACCCGAAAAGCATGGTTTCAAATACACACTCATTCCTAACAAAAACAAGAAAAAAAAATTCACATAAATGTCTATATTCTGCCATAACCAGATGGCTGTGTAACAAAAGTGTAAGTAATGTAGTATACTGTTCTTTTAATTATGTTACTACATTCACTTTAGAAGGTCTGAAATAATTAAACTATTTGTAATATATGCCTTCAAATAAGAAAATCATGGCAAGGCTTGTATTACATGTTATGAAAGACTCCTTCAAAGTAATCTCTTCACAATTAAAGGCTTTGTACTTGGCATTGTAGCCAAACCAGTACAGAAGACTGATGCTGCTCAACATACAACAAAACATTAGCTTGTCTCACCTAGAGAGTTAACTTTAATTTTCAGGATATTCAATTTTTGTCAGATATATAAATTGTATTCTTTTCTGTACTGTTGCAACTGAAGCCAAAAGACACTTAAAACACGCTCATGCTTAAGCAGAAGATAAAAGATGATCCAAGAATTTCTTTTTATGAAGACACGGTTCTAGCATGGTGGAAAAGATTAGATCTGAATTTCATAGAACCTCTTCCCTGATAATGTTCTAATTAAATCATGCTTACTTATACACTAATTTGATACAGTATTAATAATTACATAAAGTTGGAATATTATGAATAAGCCATTTAATCAAAGGACAAAAAACATTTGTTTTTTATTAAACACCACAATGAATCTTCAGGTATGTCACAAAAACTATATAAAGTTCAGCTAGTTTATGGCATTACTTAAATAATATGAAGGTTAGATTTTACAGTCTACAAGGCCTACAATTTTGTTATCTTTTGGAAATTTTTCCACAAAGGATAAATTCTTTATGTTGTTCTTCTATTCCTGCACTCCACAGAGCAGCACTGATTTTCATCTTATTTCTCAGCAAAGGTATCCATCATCTTTCATAAAACCCTTCAATACAATTTTTAAAAACTATTTCTAAAAGTTGCTATAGTGACTAAAATCAGCTGTGATGTTTCCTGTGTTAGTTTATCATTCTTTGCTCCCAGAATTATCATTTCCCTTTCAAAAGAGTCACAGAGCTTTGTTGTCAAAATTCTTTTTAAAAAGCATGTAGTTACACAATATTTTAAAGATCTTTAATATCATTAAACAGTCTCTTACCTAAAGGCTGTTTTTTAAACTTTAAACAAGAATTTTAAAAATAATATTCCTAGGTGCTATCTAAAATAATATGGAAGCAAGCTACTATCAAGCTTCCTCTCTGACACATTTTTGTAAAGGAATATTCACTGAGATAACACTGGCCTGGCAAACTGAGTTTACAGCTGCCCTGAATCACCACAGTAAAACAGTTGAAGTATAAAGACAAACAGGTGACTTGATGGAGAGAGTTTGCATCAAGAGAAAATCTGAGAGAAGCTGCAAGGATGAAAGCTAGCACACGTATTTTAAAAAAAAGTATAGAATCTCAGTTTGAACGCATGCCTAGTAGGAGAGGCTTTTCAGCCCCTGCTCCACTTTTTTTGCACAGGGAAACCGAGGAACAAGTGTCACAAGGAGCTTTTCAAGCACCTGTTTGTGACAAAAAATGTTTTCATTTGTTTTCAATATGAATGCATATTAATTTAATTAACAAAAATACATGAAAATTTGTTGCAGGAAAAGGGTTGTAATTAGTTTTATCCCTTAAAGATTTCACTTAGAGTTACAAGAGCTACTGCTTTGAGTCTCCATCATATGTAACATTTACCTAAAATTATGTCTCTTCATATATATGCCACAAACAGGACTTCAATATTAACCATCTGGAAGTTTAAAAGAGCACGTACTATTCTATTAAGATCATTCTGAAACATGAGAAATGAGAACTACAGAATTTCTTGGAGTACTTACTTTTATTATGGGGTTTTTTATATATATATATCAGTTTGGAAGTACCTCCTGCTTGAAGACAAACATGGTAATTTTGAGTATATTGCATTTTTATATACAAATGATGAAGACCGAGTCTTTCCTTTAAGATAACATTACCATTTACAGGTCTATGACATAACATTCCTGACACATGTAACATGGCAAAAAGTGACTGCCCAATCAGAATTTACTCAATGTAACATATCATTAGTGATGTTTACAAGTCGTTTAAGAAAAAATACTAACTACCACTGATCCCAAACACTATACTTCGCCAAGCTGAGCAAAAAAGTAACATCAAAAGTGACTTTTCCAGGGTTAGTTTAGAAATAAAAATACACTTTTTCTTTTCAGTTTGGTAAGTGCAACATTTCTTTCACTTCTCCTAATAGACTACACATTATTTAAAATGTGTATTCTTTGAAACACCTTTTAGAACAAGAGCAGCATCAAATCTAAATAATCACCTGCACGAGAGAGATACCCAAGTATTTTGTTTTCCACTTTCAATTTTTTTTGTTTCTGTCAGTACTGTTGTTATGACCGCCAATTCCAAACCAACTAAATAAGCCAAAGTCTTGAATATCTTTCCTTTCAAGAAGAGTTAAGCTAATTAACTGATTAAGAAAATGCTTAAGTGTGGAGGATGACATAACACCTTAAATAATAAAATACACTTCAAAAGCAATGATGGTGCACTGAAACATGCCAAAATCCTGAAACTTCAGCACAAAACATCACAGATACTAAAAATGAAAGTGTATAAAAACCCCTGGATAACATCAAGATCAGAAACTCCCATCAAGGACTACTAAATTCAAAAGACAAGTTCTAGTTCCCAGAAGATCCTGAGCCACAAATTGCTGGAATCTGGGAGACCAGTCTGGGAGGTAGCACCCCCTGACTGTTGTGCTCCTGTATCCATCCCTAGGCATCCGCTACTGATTGTTCTCAGGGACAGCTAGATGGTTGTCTAGTCTGATCTGATATGGCTCTTCTTTTGTCCAATCAAGCCCATTCAATTATACATATAAATCATCCTTTAAGTTTCTAATCCATCAGCCATGTATTCTTTATCTTTCTGCAATTTAAAATTATTTAAATTAACTTGTATTCTCGGTCTACGATATAATAGAAAAAGTTCATCTTGTAGGTTTAGATATAATAGCATTGCTATTTCTGAAAACAATTACTTCTGCATATAAAAACACCACTTGCTATCTATTACTGTGCCTCACTTAACAGATGTAGTTTATACACATAAGCAAGTGCTGCAAAGCAGCCGACACTAGCTTGCTACCCTGCAGTACGTCATATTCTCCACCAGACAGCTCAAACCATTGGTTACAAAAAGAACACTGGATTTTGAATCCCTGCAGTTTAGCAAAAACACGGTTTTGAATTCAGGTGAATATGATACACCACTGCTGCAGCAAAATACAGATTTTGTTAAGCCAGTTTAATAATAGATGACCACCTGTGAAAGCCCTAAACCAGAAATCAAGTGAAGGTAATGAGACTAAAGTATTTAATCCTGAAACTGACATTTTTCCTGTAACAAGTTAGCACAGAAAGCTATCAGTAAGTTGTCACCAGATGTTTTAGCTGTTACAACCATCAGGTACCACCATGATAGGAGGAAGTATTTCAGGAAAGTATCTGTGGAATTCTGTTATACAGCTTACTATTTCACAGTATTCTCTTATCAGCTACTATGTAATACAATTCCTGCAGAGTAATATGAAATACAGTGTTCTTCTGATTGGCATAGAAATACAAATTCAAACAAAATATAATGTAGATTAGCATGTATTTTGAAGAATATATATGGGCTAGATATCTTACCGTGTCTTTTCACAGGAAAAATATTAAACATCGCCTTTCTGTAGCACTTGCATACACGCATATGTTCACATTTGTACAAGTATTCTTTACTTAGATGAACAGGAGACCAAGTTTCTTTGTACATACTTGTTTATCATTTAAAAACCTCTGCAGAAGTTCCCACTTTGACAGCTATAAGCTACTCCAATGGCAAAGTTGCAAAATTACATAAAGTTTTTCTGCAGCAAAGAGTTACTGATGACATACAGAGGAGCAGGTTGAAGGGAAGGTCTGAGCCTTTAAAATTCTTCCTGCTCCTAAACCCAAATTTTAGAGAGAAAAAAAGAAAGGAAGGTCTTTTTTCACTGTTCTGGAAGCTCAGATTAGTAGTGTAGTCACTGCAATAAGAGATTCTTCATACTTGGGGAAATTGCTGTAGCTGCTTGTGCAAAGTAGCTCTCAGGGTTTTTTTCCAAGCCAAAAATCCATACACATAAAGAATTACAGTTTCTTTCAAAATAGTCATTAGGTTATTGTAAATTTGAAAACAAAAATGGACTAGAAGGGTGTAACTGGAATCTCAGTTATACTGATCCATATCACAACTAGAACACTTTCATTGTTTTTATTATTGTGCTTAGGCATCATTTGACCATAATTAATTTTCCAGACTTTCAAGAATTTTACAAGCATCATCAACAAATGTGAAGTATTATATTAGATTTATTTTCTTCACAATAAAACTATGCCAAATGCAATAATACGTTACCCCTTCAAAAATACTAAGTTCTGTCACAAGTCTTTAAACAAAAGTAAAAGCGTTATTTAACTGACTGATGGTACCTATGGGTCTTTTGCTATATTCATACAGATATGATCTCCAAGTGACAAGCTCATTGCTTTTAGAAATCTATTTTTGCATACAGTTCTGCTGACTAAAACAATGGCCAAAAGCTACATCTCTCGTTTCAGTAGCTGAGCAAGGGGTTTCGTCACTCCCATTTTGGAATTAGAAACCTAAGTCCGATTTAGATGGATTTTACACCATTAAAACATTTTTTGTCTATACCTTCCTTCTGATAATAGTACAAGTTTCGTCACAAATCAATGTGATTTACTATATATTAGTTCCTTACTCTCCTTTTACTTTGTTTGCCTATCCTCAATCTTCATACAGAAGCCACGCTTCTTTTGTGTTTGAAAAATATCTCCTATATGGCACATATGCCAAGATAACCTTCCACTATTCAGTGGAAATCATAGAATAGTTTAGATTGGAAGGAACCTTTAAAGATCTCTAGTCCAAGCCCCCTGCAATGAGCAGGGACACCTTCCACCAGACCAGGTTGCTCAAAGCTCTGTCCAACCGCACCTTGAATGTTTCCAGGGATGGGGCATCTACCACCTCTTTGGACAATCTGTTCCAGTGTTTCACCACCCTCAGTGTAAAAAAAACTTCTTCCTTATATCTAGTCTAAATCTACCCTCTTTTAGTTTAAAACCATTACCCTTCATCCTATTGCAACACACCCTACTAAAAAGTCTGTCTCCATGTTTCTTATAAGCCCCCTTTAAGTACTGAAAGTCCACAATAAGGTCTCCCCAGAGCCTTCTCTTTTCCAGGCTGAACAAACCCAACTCTCTCAGCCTGTCCTCATAGGAGAGGTCCTCCAGCCCTCTGATCATCTTTGTAGCCCTCCTCTGGACTTGTTCCAACAGGTCCATGTCATTCTTATGTTGGGGGTCCCAGAGCTGGATGCAGTACTCCAGGTGGGGTCTCACCAAAGCAGAGTAGAAGGGGAGAATCACATCCCTCAACCTGCTGGCCATGCTTCTTTTAATGCAGCCTAGGATGCGGTTGGCTTTCTGGGCTGTGAGCATACATTGCTGGCTCATGCTGAGTTTCTCATCAACCCACAGCCCCAAGTCCTCCTCAGGGCTGCTCTCAAACCCCTCATCCCCCAGCCTGTATTGATAACAGGGGTTGCCCTGACCCAGGTGCAGGGCCCTGCACTTGGCCTTGTTGAACCACATGAGGTTCACACAGACCCACTTCTGGAGCCTGCCCAGGTCCCTCTGGATGGCATCCCGTCCTTCAGGCATGTCAGCCATACCACTCAGCTTGGTGTTGTCTGGAAACTTGCTGAGGGTGCAGTCGATCACACTATGTCATTGATGAAGATACTAAACACTACTGGTCCCAGTATGGAGCCGTGCGGGACACCACTTGTCACCAATCTCCATCTGGACATTGAGCCGTTAGACCAGTACTCTCTGGATGTGACCATCCAACCAATTCCTCATCCACCAAACAGTCCACCCATCAAATCCATACCTCTCCAATTTAGAGAAAAGGATGTTGCGGGGGACCGTGTCAAAGGCCTTAGAGAAGCCCAAACAGATGACATCCGTAGCTCTTCCCTTGTCCACTGATGTAGCCACTCCATCATAGAAGGTCACTAGGTTGGACAGGCAGGACTTGCCTCTGGTGAGGCCATGCTGGCTGTCTCAAATCACCTCTCTGTCCTCGGGGTGCCTTAGCATAGCTTCTAGGAGGATCTGTTCCATGATCTCCCCACGCACAGAGGTGAGGCTGACAGGTAAGTAGTTCCCAGGGTCCTCCTTTCCACTCTTTTGAAAAATGGGTGCAATGTTTCCCTTTTTCCAGTCAGGAGGGACTTCATCTGACTGCCATGAAATAAAGCATTTCATACTGAAACGGCATACATAAATGTCATAGCAGAATGTAAAAACTCATGCTTAAAATATACAGGATTTCAGAAAAGTTCCTGTTGATGACTTGTTTCTGGTCTTTAACAGAGAGGTTACCTTGACGCACTTGAACCTCAAGCCTTGAAGATTGCTCTTTAAAAGAATGGTTTTCAGCATGCGAACAAAGGCTCAGGCCTACCTCTGAAAGCAATCCTACTATTGCTCTTTTAACCCCAGGAGCCAGAACCCACCATTCTCTCCCAACATGACAAAACTTAGATACCCATCTGTAGTGACACTGGTCTCTAAAATCATATCCCTCTCGTGGTTTTGTTCATAAGACTCTACAAAGTAGCGTATCCGTATCTTGGACCACTTTCCTGCAGCACCCAGCTTCCCACAAATGCTAGAAAACCTATAAACTTCTTTTTTTTTAAATTTCAGAACAAGGCTTAACAAGTGCAAGTGTTGCACTACCTAACACTTAGGAAAGGAAACTTTTTATAGGTTATCACTTAAAGCTCATAAGAGGATTCAGAAATGTATTTTTTTTTAAAAGGATTTTAAAAGTTTTAGAAATATTATGACTCACATTTCAGCTAGGAAACCAAGATGTAGATCTGCTTGAGGAGAAGTTGGCATAAGGAATAGGCCTTCTACACCAAGAAACCAAAGAAGATGGGAAGACCAATTTCAACCCTCCTGCTAGTAACTACTGAAGACACAGAGTCCAGATAAGCCTTTTGCATTAATATAAATTCAATATAGAATAGAAAAAAAAAGACAAAGTACACAAAATCATCCATTTTCAAGTAAACTGAAGCAGCACCACAGAAAATTCTGAAAAAATGCAAAGCCAGCTGAAACACTACAAAGATTCTCCAACAGTCTTAAATTTATACACATAAGCCATGTGAAGTTCATTCATTACTTTGATCAGTTTTTATCAAATGGGGATTAAAAGCAAATACCTAACCTAAGATAGGCAAGGAAAGGGAAGACAATAATTAATGTCTAGGATTTTTGTCTGGATTTTAGTAAGAATTCACATGATGCCACCTCTTGGGAGATTAACCATGATCTTTCATCTTATACAAAACAAGCCTGCTTTTTCTTCAACACCACCTCCTTTGCAATGGCTGTGATACAGTTGTTTTCCTGTCATATTAAGGATGCTTTCCCTCTCAACTTCTGTATGCTATGTACCAAAATTGCATAAAGGACTGAGACAGCACTGTATCTCAACCTTTAAAGCAGGGCAACATAGTAGAAAAAAAAAAGTAACATTCAGCCTGGCAGGAGTATTTTCTTTATTTAAATGACAAACAGCTGAGCTGAACAGAAGCACCTGGAGTTTTCACCCCACAAAAAATAGCCCAAAAATGAATATAATTTTTTTTGGGGGGGTGGAACTGCCTTCACAGTCAAAACTACCATCACACTTTTTTTTTTTTTCTTCTTTCCCCAGTCATTGGGGTCTGCAAAACAGTTTTCTTAACACCTCCATCCTCCCCAGAATTACACTAACAGCTTAGAATTACGCATGAAGACATTGCCTGTTTACAGCTTTTGAGAACTTATGATTCAATGCTCTAAAAACAGTTAGAAACTGTCCAGGAGACACAGCCTTCTTTCATATGCACCTAGCTATTTTCCATTCAAAGTTTGGTTAGATTGCCCTGAGCTGTGTTTCTCTGGCAATCTTATTATCTTGAGATCACATCTTGTGTTGCGCGATTTTTCCTTCTGCTGGCCACCATAAGGACTTGCTCCTAGACTTTTGTGACAAGTAGCGTCCCGTAGTCTTCCCACTAGGTCCTAACAATCTTGTATATGCAGTCTGCAAAAATGAAGCAAAGCAGCAAAGCAGTCATCTGGTTCAATAGAGATCACCAGTTCATTCAAAATGCTACCTCCATCTGCAGAAGTTTAGAAAGACAGAGCCAAAGAAAACAGATGACTCAGACCTCTTCAGCAAGTTTAAGGATTCTTGTGAGCTTCTTCAGTGTGTTTTTATAAACAGATGCTCATTTTTGAGCATTTAACACTAAATTTTTTTTCAAAACCAGCTAGCCTTTAATGTGACTACAAAGAAACAGGTATAGAGATTTTAGTCTTCAAGCACCAAGTATTTAAAATATGCCTTTTTAAGAGCACAATGAGTAAATAGATTATACACTAGAACTTCATCCACCTTGGAGACAGACCACTTCACTTAGTCAAAACTATGGTGAACATTCCTTTTCTTTCAACAGTGAGAAAAAGCTTCTTGGAAGAATGAGAAGGAATGAGAGAGATTCTACCAACAGTTTAAATCACATACACCCTCTCATTAGGATGGCATCTCACCAGATTCAAAAGGGAATAAAGAGGATTAGTGTTAAGCAAGCAATTTATTACTTAAATTTTGGTTCTGTGGTATACTGGGTTTTTTCTTCCAGCCCTTCATCTCTATGTACATTTCATGAAGAAGGTTGCAGACCCTTACTTTTAGGAAGAGACTTTTAAAAATAAAATATTTCAAATCATTTTACATAATTACTTGTAATTTCTTCCCACATGCACAGTTTCCTCTACTCTTCCCCTCTCCTTAGAGTGACTCAGCATTTCTGAGGTATTTGGGTATAATCCCACAAAATATCCACATGGCTTATATTCTTCTGGCCACTATAATGAAGTTCCACAGAAAGGGGTCTATTGAATAATATCCAGAGTCAGGGAGTATATCCACATCATATGCCTATAAAAGATATACTAAGGCTGATAAGAAAATACAGGTTAAAGGATATATGGTTCCAAGAACAGTAAAATAGAAAAAAATTGGTATTTTTCTTCCTCATCTGTCCACTGTGTATGTATATAAGGTCATCATATTTGTCTTTACTTTTTTTTCCACGTTCAAAAAAATCAATCCTAAATATAGAGTTACTTCTTTATCTAACTCTAACAGTATTTTGGTTATTTCTTTTTATTGCCGATGTGGGACATAGCAAAATTTCACAAGTAAGCTTTATTACAATATAGCATTTATTTTAATTCTGGGAAAGGACAAAAGCAAGTACAAGAAATTCCCTGTTCCCCCCCCAAAAAAAAAAAAATAAAAATCAAAGCCCTCGTGTATCTTTCACAATCCAACTGCATTCTTTTTTCCTTATGGGTTGTTTTCCTTTTATAGCCTAGGCAGACTTCCCCCCACAATTATTGCTCTACAGAGATGATTATAGTGAATGTTAAACAGAACAAAATAACCAAAATATTTGTTATTATATTATTGGTAAAATAGATGGAAGGTCAAAGAAATTACTTCATGCAAGGAAAGACACAAGATGCAAGTGGGGGG
>NW_009649570.1:7234462-7237614 GCF_000708025.1 Charadrius vociferus
GGGGGGGGGGGAAGGCAAGCCCTCTATGGTGCTCTAGAAGACATGCAAAAATCAATCCAGACAAGGAACATAATCAACCCTTTCCTTCAGTTAAATGGATCAAAGCAATAGAAGGTTCATGCCAGAAGAATGAAGTCAACATAATGTCACTGTCCATGAAGCCCCAAGCTTAAAAAAAACGTTCTATGGGAAAAACTGCAGCATTAGCATTCCCTATGCTTAAAAGGGAGAAAGTGAGGAGAAAGGAGATCCACTTTACACAGTACTCAGCAGCAAGCATACCCAAGGAAATCAATACCAATTCTGTCAGCACTGATTTCTGCAGAGCTTTACCCCAACAGGTAAAGATAAGGTAGGGCATAGGAAGGACAGGCAACAGCAGCAATGTTCTTGTGGCAATGCTGGGTAAGTAAAGAGATTGGCAGACATTCTCCTCTGTGGATTCCCAAGAAAAAAACTCATGTAGAAACATGGAGGAAGCACTATTCCCAAAAGTAGGTCTGCAAGCACTTGCAAATCCCTTTCTTCCCACATCCCTCTCCAAAGACGGGAACAGAAAGTCCCTAGCATTTAAGTTTATTTTAAAAGTGGTCTCATTTTAAAGGGGTATTAGTTCTGAATGTAGTATTCTCTTAAGTAGCTCCAGTTTCCAACAATCGAGCAATTTTTCTGTGCCATCCATAACACATTGGTGCATTTAGATGCATCCAAAGGCACAGACTGGTATCCGAGTTCAATAAGCTAGGAAGCAACATTTCTTCACATTAAAACATCAAAACTGTACAACTATCATCTTTTTTTTCAAAGATTATACAGTGCCTCCTTATTAATTCCACATCTGAAATGGCACATAATATCATCAAAAGCACGTACAATCCATAATAAACTCACTTTCTAAAATTTCAAAAGAAATGCAATTCAATAGGTAGGAACTGCATTATAGCTAAGTCCTTCAGTAGTATCATAGACAGTGATCTGCTTTACTGTCTCTCTTCTCTGCCACAACAAGCTCTTCCTATACAAAACATCTTTACCTTCACTTTATCTTTTTAATCTGTGGGAATAAATGAATTTTTTTAATAAAAAAATTACAAAAATAGGATGGAATAATTTTAAAGAGTGCCTCCTAAGCGATATAGTTTAGGTTTACTTCTTTACCAAGTTATTTCACAAAACCAAAGTTCATTCAATCCCATGCAATTTCAGAAAAAAAAAAAAAACACACTATCTGCATCTATACAAAATGAAATATTAGATCTTGTCATTAAAAATGAAAAATGCAGATATTGCTTGACAAAAACTGGTAACACTTCACAGTGGTGTTCACTGGTCATACACTGGCAGGAAACCAATACTGCATTTATTAGGTAGTGCATGATACACTCAAAGCCAAGTAACTCACGCTGTAAGTTCAGGATTCTAAAGTAACTCCCTATGCAGACATTTCTGCAGTCTAGAGCTATTTTGGAAGAAGCATTTTGTTGATAATGGTATACCATGTCAAGACACTGGAATCTACACTGATCAGACAAGTCAAGTTTACATAATTCCCATTCATTTTATCTACATTTCAGCTTCTGAACCATCCTGAAATTCAAAATAATTATTTTCAAATTAACACATGGGAAATTACAGTCTTGTTTAATTACATGTCCTCCTCTAATTCCTAAAAATGGTGATAAGGACCATCATTACGTCTCGGAGATCTACAGAATAAAACGTTCAACACAGTTCCACATCACATATTACCATTCTGAAAATTCTGCAGATGAGCCTCTTTTTACCCTACCTTGTCGTGTTTCTGCTGGTGCCTTGCCCTAGTATCCAGGATATGGTAAGGGGTTTCAGAGTCTCTGTTGATGTAATAGATTAGTCTTGAAGGCAGTGTGATTTCTTTCTGGATTGCATTGTTGTAGCTGTTATTTTTACTGTTACTGCTTTTGTTCTGCTGAAATGTATTCTCTTCATCTGCCAGTACTCCCTCTATACCGCCTGCCGTTTCATTCCAATGCAGGTCTGAAGAAGAAAGATATGCCAGCCATAAATTAGATAGCAGAATGTGTTTATTTCCATTAAAAAGCTACATATTTAGCTTGCAATATTCTAATATTTTATTAATCACTCATTCAAACAAAAAGATAGCTTACTCATTGAGCTAGATCTGATTCATTTTTCACACATAAAATGGTTTCAGAAATAACATTATTTATTTAAATGCATATACATTTTCATATGAAGTCATGGATTATAAATATTTTAATGCCTCTCAACCTCCAAGAAGAAAAAAAAAAAACCTTAATGGATATTTAGTTACCCCTACACCCTCTTTGATAGCTAAGTTCTCTCTCAAAGACACACACACAAAACCAAATATACATCTACAAAAAGCTAAGAATACTTCCCGTGTTCCTAAGACAAACTGAATTCAGAGTCCATGCGCACTGAATGCTGATCAATTCCCTTTACATAATAGGAAGTTTTCTACATCTCTCTTTTAACTTTGACAAGAGCCCTTTTCTTCAGTGGCAGCTTTTCAGATGAAATCCTGTA
Source organism: Charadrius vociferus (assembly GCF_000708025.1). Classification (NCBI taxonomy): domain Eukaryota; kingdom Metazoa; phylum Chordata; class Aves; order Charadriiformes; family Charadriidae; genus Charadrius; species Charadrius vociferus. The sequence goes on from NW_009649570.1 coordinate 7,237,013, forward strand.
TCCTTCCTCATTAAAATTTCAAGATACAGTCAATCAACAAGCTGTGTAACAATAACAGCAATAACCTGATGCACAAACTGACTATATTCAGCATTCCACATCGCCTATATGCAATCAAAAGCAAATAAACAAAAAGCACACACAAAAATCCAAACCCAAACAAACATATTAGCTTCCCAGACAGATCCCCGTACACAAGCACTCTAACACACGCAAAAACCACCTAAGCCTTTTTTTGTCGCATACCTCACCAGCATATTTCTACGCACTCCATCCTCTACCTAAAACACTGCAGCACCGTCTTCAGATCTGAGGGGGAAACCTCACGTTTCTCTTTTTTGTGTAAGCAAGCAAGCCAAGGAAACATTTTTTGAGCCCCATTCTCCTATGCGCCGAAACAGACACGTACACAAAGCTGCAAGGGGCGGAGAACGAAATCGTTCAGGGGAAATGGATGTATGTTACCGAGGTTTGTCAACCAGGGCGGAGGCTGGGGGGCCAGGAGAGGACGGGGACCGAGGGACAGCAGACGCCTCACGCACACGAACACACCACAAACCCCGTCATACCCACCGGCGGCCGCTGCAGCCGCGCAGGCCGGG
>NW_009649570.1:7238222-7278689 GCF_000708025.1 Charadrius vociferus
GCTCCCCCCACGGGCGTGGGGGCGACAGGGACAGGCGGCGCCTCGAACTGCCCTAACGGACACCAACGACTTTTATCGTGCACCGGGGGCAGGCAGAGAGCGATTTGCTGGTCGGGATCCCCGGCGGGAAGCCCCTCTCACAGCGTGCACAAGGGCAAGATGCTGAGTTTGGAAATGCCCTCGAGTTACCGTGAGAGCCCCACACGGAGCGGAGTGACTTCAGAAGGCGGCTGCCCACAGCAGAGCTTGGAAGAGACTTTGGAGGACGAGAAGAGGAAGCCACGGGTCAGCGTGCTCTGCACGGATAAGGCAAACAAGCCATTTCACAACTCGCAGTCCTATGCTGCCGCATTAAAAGGCTTCATCTTGTTCCAGCTTCAGGGCCCTGCCAAGGGCCTTCACCGAAATAGTTGTGTTGCAGAGCCCTGCCAAGGGCTCTGACTAAGACGGCTCAGCGTTTGCCTGTTTCAGAGCCCTGCTGAGGGCCTTCACTGAGACAGCATCGCAAAGCTGGAAAGATAAATGATTTCCTGTTTCACAGGCCTGCTAAGGGCTTTTCACTGAAACAGTTCAACAGTTCAACTGTACAACAGTTGCCTGTTTCGGACCCCCCTGGCAAAGGACTTTCACTGAGGCAGTTTTGCAAAGTTGACAAGATAAAATGATTTGTTGCCGCAACAGATATAACACATTTGGAATGGCCATTGATAAATGCACTAGCTGCAATAGCGCTAATATAATACAATAATGCTAGCAAAATAAATTAATACATGAATGAATGAATGCTATCCTGGGTGTTCTTCACCAAGAGGTGAAGGCGCAATGCTTACCAAGAAGGCATCCCTGTCTTGGTAGAGGAAGAGGAGCAGTGCCCATTGTCTCTTCCAGGTCTTAAGTTTCTTCTCCGTCAGAGAGATCTTTCTCTGATACCCTCCTCAATATCCCTCCTACCCTACCCTTATACATTGCCCTCCCTGGAGTGACATTTTAGCATGATTTGGGTGGAGAGTTGAGTGCAATAGTCATAGGTTTAGTATGTTCTTCTTTTAGCTCATTATCATACTTAGGTGTCTCAACTTTAATATTCATTTCATGGATAATCAAGCAAAAGGTCTCACTCCGAGCACTGTGGCCTTCAAGATTCTGTGCTGAAGCCGTTTATTTGCCTATTTCTGCAAGTTTGAGCCAAAAAAGGAACATCCTGCCACCACAAGACTCCTTCCGCTGTTTTTCATGATGACCTGAACTCTTGGCTCTCCCCCCAACAAGGTTCTCACAGGAGATAAGTAGGCACCAGTGTTTTTAACCTCTTATGTACCAAATCCCCACATATGCTACAGAGGGCTGCAAGGAGCCTGTGCCACGAACCCTCCTCTACTCCAAATGTTGTGTGGAGCTTCAGGCTCCTCTCTTCTCTCTCCCAACACCTCCCACCAACAGATTTGTTCTGTTCATCTCCCTCCTTGGTCTCTCTTCTGTGGTCCCTGTGACCCGTTCATCCCTACTGACTGCAGCCAGCCTGCAATGGAGTGGTTGTGCAAGTGAAAACCGGTGTTATTGAAAGGGTGTACATATATTGACAAAGAAAATTTAAGTGTGTACAATAAACAAAGATAAGCACTGCAGGAAGGTGCACCATCAGGCTGTGACCTGGTGTAAATCTGCCCTGGCATGCTGTGTTCAGCAGCAGACAGTCTGGACCATGAACATAAAGAAGTATTAGTGCATTTCTGTACAGTGAGTAATATCTCTTATACTTCAGTCCAGCACGGCTGGGGTGAGCCACCAATATGAAGAATATTTGCAGTGATAAAAATAACTTCAAAGAGATATGAGAAGATTAACCTGCTGCTTTATATTCATTCCATGGCTTCAGGAGTCAGAAAAACCCAGAAGCCGAGTTCAGACACAACTTTAGATATTGAGTTCTTAGTGCACATTTTGCCCAGCAGACTTCTAATACCCAAGAATAGATATGTTTTATTTTGACATAGGTCTCACTGCTGAGGAAATAAAGATGTTTCTCCTTTTTGTCTGGATATTGCTTTTTGTTTGTCAGCTTATTCCTTCTAATCTGTGTCTGGGTACCACATGGATTTCCAGAAAGACGGAAAATTTCTCTGCTGCCCATAATTTTCTTTAGATTCCAGCCTGAATTCATTATCATTGTTAATTTAGAAAGTATAAGCAGTTTTACAAATCATTACCATGCGGACTACTTCATAGCAGTAGCGTTACTACTTTAAAAAAAATTAATTCTGAATTCTCATGCTGGTCAAATAGGTGCTACTTGTGGAAGCTCAAACTCTAAGCATGTAATGGCAGACAAACACATGGAAGACACAGACCCATGGGATGACCAGGTATGAAAAATAGCAGAAAACGTACCTTACGGTTTCCCTGCTGCCTGAGAGAAGGGAAAAAGGAGTACCAGTTTCATACATGAAACGGTCATCTTTGATGCTCACACTCCCAGATCCTTTCATGCAGCCCATCTACTCCTCATTATTAGATACCACTAGAACATTTCAACCACCAGCAGCTCCTCTTTCTCCCCATAAACATATAAACAGAACAAAGGACCTGTTATGTCAGTGCATCTAGATCTAAAATAAATAAATACAATGAACAAAAGAATAAAATGACCATACAATTAAAAAAATAAAATCCAGAAACTAACTTTCACCACACAACAAAAAAACAAGTCTAGCAACAACGAATGCTAGAAACACCTGCACTTCAGATTTGCTGAAGTTCTTTTAGCTGATATACGTCTGCAGCAGAAATAACCACCTGCATAACCATCTGAAGCAGACATGCCTACTCTCCCAAACCCTGATGGACATGTAACTCAAGCTTTGTTTCATGAACCTGCTACAAGCCTTCAGATGGTCATGTGCAGTTCAGAGAGCATAATCAGCTGAAGATGAAATACCCCACTGGGAATGACAGCTGCTTTTTTTTTTTTTAAACCTGCTTTCATCTTTGAAAGACACTATGAAATAGTCCCAGATAGATTGGTCTGCAGATGTCTGAAAACAAAATACCAGAAGCATAGATTATCATAGCAACATCTGTATCCAATGAAAGAAATTTAAATGTCTAAATCAGGAAACCACTGATAGCCGGTGCTTCCAGACTGCGTAGGGAACAAAGGCATACTGTGCAAGATATATACATACTTCCAGTCTGGGTGATAAATAAACTTTACATCGCATCTCCAGATGATTGCCCAGAGCTTTTAAATTCATTGCTTTTTTTATCAGGATGGGGTCAAGTGAGCACATGGGGTGTAATTTTATAGTGCTTCAAAGGCTTCAGATGCAAAACTGCTGGTAGTAGTCTTGGCTGTTCATATTGACAGCCAGTCAGGAAATGTTAGTCCAGGCTCTGGTAACCCAGTGGTAAAGATACAACCTTCCAACATGATCAAATGCCTTTTTTAAAATCACTCGAAAAAAGTCAGTGTATCGCTTGACTTGGGAAAGTCTCTATGTATAATATGTTTTTAAAGCACTTGCTCCTTATCAAGGCATAAATAATATTGACCTTGCTAAGTGAGCACAATAAGACTGTGTGATACTAGGAAAATTAAGAAAATTTCTGGATTTTGACAGTAGTTGCTTCTTTAACTCTTATTTCAAGAATCCAGGTAGGTCCTGTAACAAATGAGCAGGTGGGGTGTTCCTGGATATTCCTCACAAGAAGTTCACGAGATACAAGCATAGATAACTAATTTATAAAAAAGTCTTTGCAAGGATGCCACAGGAACACTGGCTGCCAAGTTCACAATGGTGATGATCATTACAGAAGAGGAAACTGCAATATCAAATATTCAGTTTAACAGGAGGTTAAGCATAGGAAGACTAGTGTAGTTACTTTGTCAATAACAGGTGATACCAGCTGGGCAGCTCAAGATGGGCCTTGGGCAATGAAGGGTATAATGCCAGAGGAAACAGGCAGACAAACAGCAGAGCAGAACCAGCCGTTGCTGAACTCTGCTCTCAGGTGAGTGCAGCAGTCAAGTATGATTATGATTTATTCATATTACTAGCAGGCTCAGCCGTAGGCCAAGGTCCCACTGTGTTCCATGCTGTACAGACCCAGGATAAAAGGACAGGTCTGTTATAGAAATTTCCTTTGGATTTGCAATAGCAAATAAGTCAGCCAGTGCTGTAAATAACAGAAGAAATGTAACAGTTCTAGGAGGCGTATCAAGAACATTGCAGGTCTAAAAAACGGTAATTACACAGGGGATGTTGAACAAAGATGAACCTCATTAGTTGGCACATAACTAATCCACACAACCTGTAATTTACATGCAGAAGGAGGTGGTAGCCATTCTCCGTTTCTCAATAGGGGGTTAACAGCTAAGACAAAGCTGTATTGAAACTTCATGCCACTCATGCATCCTTACTTTATACCATATGCAGTGTAAGTATGGATAATTTATACTTAGAAGAAACTTGGGAATTGCAATGAACAATGCATTGCATTAGTATAACTTTTTTTTAATCACACATGTTTGAATACTCACTGATTGTCCATGTTCAGCTACTCTCAAAGAGCTCCTCAGTCATTAGTGTGAAAGAGAATAGTTCTATACGAAGGGCTGTTAACATTTTTTTTAATAATGTGACCATGTCTCGCTACACATCACGCCACCTAACAGCCCAGCAGCAACCTAGCATTTGGTCAGAAAAATAAGTACTTTTCATTTATTCTGTTTCTTTTAGCTTCTTTAAATTCCTTTTAGCAAATGGGAGAAAAAAAAAAAAGTGTAAATGTCACAGTAATACCACAAACATATAAGACTCATTCAGGAAACAGAGCTGTGGCTCTAGATTCTTCTGAAGCAAGTATCACTTTCCAAACTGTAGATCTAACAGAAGAGGGTTTCTACTGCTCTTCGCTTTTCTATCTTCTTTATTGCAACCTCACACTCTTCAGAGGAAGAGCTTTCTCCTGCTGCTTAGTCCATAGTTCAACAGAGCCCTAAACACAGCTTTCTCCTCCCTGTACAATAGTGGAACAATGTACAATATTGGGCACAACGCTATTTTAAACACAGTGATATCATAAAACAGAATACAGTAAAAATGCCCCTTTTCCATGAGAACTGTCACTCATTTACCAAGCTCTGTGTGCACATCATCATTAGCTACTCCTCTCACTGATAGTACTACACAAATGAACTCTTTTGTGAGTACTATATGTTCCAGCACTACAGGTTAGAATATACATGGTAATTAGGATATACTTGCCAGCCCCCTCCCCTCAACATTGTGAAATGTTAATGGTACGGTCATGTGAAGAAAGTAAGATGCTAAAAAGAATCTATCTTACCAATGTTCAGCTAGGAAGGGAAGGGAACACAGCTGTGCTGCTAACAGCAAATGAGTCAGAGGTTTTATTAATTGCAGTTCAATTTGTGTCCAGGTGAAACTTAGCATCGGTAATCTACTTTTGATTGCAGGAAAAAAAGATTTTGAATAAACCACAGCAGACTGTAATTTCAGAATTAACTCACTGTGTACTCTTGTGCAATTAACTAAGCACTCACAGCCAAAGGATTTGCAACTTGTTTTGCAGGATTCCTCAGCAACGTTTAAACAACTGCATGTAAGTCATTGTATACAAGATACTGCAGTGAGGTATTTTTGCCATCAATGGAAATATTATGATACTAAAGGCTCCAGTTATTCACCATATTGTCCAATTTATTAATAAGAGGCAGAGAAGCAGCAGAAACACACTGGTCAGTGATGCTATGTAGAACACATTTGTCAGCCGTTCTGATACGGATATACTTAGCAAGTAAAACATATGCCACCAGCAGAAAAAAAATGCTGCTCTTCTAATAAGCAAGCACTTCTAACTGTGGCTGTGACATCAGCTTGCTCCTTGCTAGCTCGTTTCACTCTTGTGATCTAAAATGTAAAATCAGTGTCAAGAAAGTAAGACAGGGTGGCAGGGGAAATCTTACTTAAATATGTACTTTGATTTATATTTTCTTCAAACTAAATACATGTTCACATCCCAAGGACTTGCCACAGCTGACGAAATCCTTCCAAGTGGTAGGTTCTAAAAAAGCTGGATTGGAGCTATCCCAGTGCAACTTTGCAAAGGGGAGGGAAGTTATCATCACTTTTTTGTTGACCCACTTGCACATGCACAGGAGAGAAAAGGGCTGCAAGGGATCTCTTGAATCATCAGGTCTGGCCCCCAGCTACTACTGGCTATTCCATCACAGAGTTGCTTTCATACATTGCGTGTAAAAGTAATTGGGGGTTTTGTCCTTCTACTACGACTGGAAGGCTGTTCCAGAAACTCATTGTTAGAATCACTAAGTTAATCCTCCTAATTCCCAGCCTAAATTTATTCATGCCTAACAGAAACCCATTTGTTCTTGTGCAAACACCAGCATTAATATCTCGTTCCCCCTGCTGGTAGAAATGACCAGACTCTCAACGCTTACCGCATCTAGGCCCAAGTGATGGGTGAAAATTTCATGAGACTGTAGTTGAAAACATTAAAGATGTTATCTTCAGCACAGAGATGCCTAGAATAGCAAGGAGACTGCATTAGCTTGAGAAGCAGAAGGAATACGGCCATGCCAGTACAATGTATGCTTCAGCTAATAAGCCTTACCGGGAAAAGGAACTTACTAGCTACAGCTACTACTACTTGGAAGCTGTTTTGCTGCACATGGACATGCAGCATTTAAAAGTGTTGCTTTTCTTAGGTTCTCCCAGAACAAAAACATTCTTCCTCCAATAATTTGCAGCTACTGGGGCTGCTACTCAGGTAGGAGACTTCTGCACAGTCTTGCATTCTACACAATCTTGCATTCAGCAGAAAGGCCTGTGCTGATGCTGCTGCCATCACTGCTGTCATGCTATGCTATAAAAGGTAGGTAAAAATGCTGAGAAGCAAGAATATTAGTCAGATGGGAAAAATCCTGGCATTTCCATAAAATGCAGCTCTATGAAACAGGAAAACAAAAAAAAAACAACAAAAAAGAAAAAAGTAGAAACTGCTATATCCAATTAGGCATCCTGCCTTTTCTCCACAGACAAACTTGGACCAGTTTCCCTGCTCCTTCCCTAAATAGGCATAGGGATGAATCAGGCATGAAGCACACTATCCTGAAAGATTCCTGTTTGAGGATGTATCTAGCATTTGGCACCGATTCCTCTAGAGAACCTAAAACATTTAACCATCATTTCTCTAGAGAGATGGTCTGAATTTTGAAGAAAAATCAGTGCGAATCACCTCAAACCAGGACAATTATCAAAGTGTTGCACGCAAGTCCTAAGGTGTCCCCGACACATTTCAGTTACTAAAATATATTTTTTTGTCACGTAAATAACTTTCAGGGCTGGATGTGGATCACAGATTGATGTGTTATTATCCCCTCCAAAAAAAGACCTTCTAAAGTAATTTTCTTACAAGTTTGATATACAACCAAAGGAAGTCTTTCGGCTTCTCCCCACCAATCAGTTTGGACCTATGGATTCCCAAATTTTAAAGAGGTCAGTCACAGGTTTGGTGATTCTCATGACCCATCTGCCAAAGACAGCACCTGGTAGTGTAAACATAGTTGTTTTGTAACATTGCATCAAAATTATGCACAGATCCCAGTGAGTGCTTTGCATAATTTCTGCTGTTAATTCCTTGAGCAGATTCTTGCTTCCTAAGGAAGCTCCAGTAAATTTTCAATCTCCCAAAGCACAGAAAGAATCACAGCCCAATAATATTTTACTAGTTTACTAGACTGGAACTGGCAATGCCATAATGCAGCAGATACTTCAGGGGATTACTTCTTCTGCTTTGTCAGCTTGGTATAAAGGCAAATAAGACACAGTCTTTCCTGATATAGTATGCATCCCTCAGTCTTCTTACTAAATTTTTGGAAAAAAAAATCTCATCCGCAAATCTCTAGAGCATAAAAAAACCCCCAAGTCCTCACAACCATGGAAGTGGATATTCCTCTCTCACACCCACAGGAGGCACACGCAGCCTGACCATGTGGATTGTCATGTTGAGAACCCACACTTGGGGGATGTGAAATTATGCCCTTTACCCCACTGCTTCCATTCTTCCTTTCGCCCACATGAACTCACGCTTAGTCATCCTTCAAAGATCTTGTTATTTCTCTATATGCATGTGTTCTCTATGATTTTCTGGAGTTGATTATCCCACTAGTTAACTATAAGTTTAAACACACATTGTTATTTGTTGTTACTATGGAAATGTAGCATTTTCTTTAAGACTTCTTTGGAAATTAAAGCAGCATTATTTTATCCTGCATTGAGTATCTTTGTAGCATACATGATTGAAAAAGTGCTAGTTTTCCTATACTACCCCCCCCAAGAACATGTATATTATTCAAAACCCAGACTTCAAAAATAACTTTATATAATATTACTTATGAAACTGCTTTTTACAGGGAATTGATTTACTTTTCTCTCTTAAAGTCCATCCGTATCTTATAGCTAGGAAATGTTCCAACTTTAACCATCTTGCAGTTTCTCATCCTCTTCATCCTGCTTTTTACACGTGGGCACCAGAAGCCCCATAAATAAAGAAGGAGGTCACTTGCACTCTCAAGTCTCTTGCCCTGAGAAACCAAAGGCTTCAATGCATAATGACGCCAGAACAATTTCTTGCTGCATACGAGCTACTGGCATGGCAATGTTGTCTGTGTGCATACATGTGCCAGCTACTGCCGGAAGAGAGACACCACCAAAAGCAGTTCACACCTCCAATTAAGGTTTAGTTGCACCAACTACACTATCACAGTTAAAGAATTTCACATAAATATTAAGAAAACCATAGGAATGCATTAACTTGCAGCAGAAAATACTTGCTTATTGTAAGCAACTCCCGAAAATGAGCTACTCCTACTTGTAGCTGAATGGAACCAGTTTGCTCATAACCAAAGCACTGCAAGCATCAAGTGCATGAGAAAGAACCAAAATCAAAAGAATTCTCACCTCTGATTAAACTGGATTTCAGATCAAACCCTCTTTCTGTAACAAATGCATACACAAAACTTAGACCATGGTGCTGCAAGATAAAGAATTTATTCACAGAAACTTGAACTATTCTTAATTTTTGTTACTGTTCTTGTGCTGATACCTCATGTGGAGCTTGGAGTTCAAAATAATTTCTTAAATAAACAAACAAATATGCTTCAACTAGAAGAGCTCAGTGGATTGAAGCATTAAACAGTAGGGGAACATGCCCAAAGGTACAAAGCAGATTAACTGCACAGTCTGAAGGACAATCTGACCTCCACAGGCCGAAGGCAGATCAAGGCCCTTCCCACTGAACAGTGTCTTCCTGCGTTTATTTTTTTTATATTATTTTAGTCCCATCCCAAAATTTACATTGTTCTCCGACATAGTTGCATAATCAATGAAACTTCCATTTACCAAATGGAAGGAAATCCTGCTGAGCACAAAAGTCTCTTTTTCCCCATTCTGCCTATAGATAAATTGACTTTTCTTGTAGAAGAGAAAACTGCTTCTAAACAGCCACGACCATCCATTGATTCGGCAACTGTTTAAGCAATACAACAGTCTTTCACAACATTATACCACCTACAATCTTTATGGAGGAAATAACAATACCCGAACGGATATGGACAAGGAGCATCACTAGTAAAAGGAAAAAAAAAAAAAGTCCTGCTTAGAATGAAAGCAATGCAATCAGAGTTATATAAAGTCTTTTGCATTCTTATAGCCACGAGAAACCCATGCAATTCTATTTCTGCTTTAGGAAGGTTGGCCACTCAACAGTACAATTCAAAATGTCAGCCTGTTTCATGATAGCTAAAGAATCACCCAATTTGCTTGACCCCAATTATTTTAAACTTAGCTTTCCCACTCTACGCTGCAGTACAGTACCCAGACCAGTGCAAAACAGCACTGGTTACCACCCCGGAGCTACCACACTTGAAACCTCTCCAAGACTGTCAGACTTTTCACATGACCTTGGATTCTCCATGGTCCTATCTTCAGCAGTACAGAAACCCTAAATCTGCCTTCATTGCTTTTTTAAGGATTCCTTTTAGAGAGGCAAATTGCAGGGCAGAGCTCACATGGTACCTCCTCTTTGCTGCCAGGCTACAGGGAAAGATGTCTTATATTTAGTAATTCCTAGTGCCAGAGCAGCCCTTACAGATGTGGCTGTATGGTAACAGCCCTCAGTCTAGGCTTAGATAAGTACCTGAGTAGGTTTAAAGTGACATTTAAATGCTGGTTTTTGGAACCCTTTTAGGTCCCAGACATATGTGTAAAGGCAAGGAGTTGCAGAGCCAAAACTAGAAACTGTACTGGAAGCACTAATGTGCTTATCCAGTCAGGGTATAAAATGTTATTTGGCTTATACGAGCTGTCATGCAGCTGAACTGCAGAGCTCAAATTTAAAATATTCATGATCATCCTAGCAATCTCTCCATCCCCGCCTCCAAGAGGGCAATGAAGAAACAGTCTTATATTCTCAGATGTAACTATTTGTTTTACAGAGGGAACATCTTTTGTTGGGCTGCCAAGCCTGAGTCATCCCTACAGACTCATTTCTAGAAGACACATGCACATAGGACTGACAGCTGATTACAAGCTACCTCCTAACTTCCATAAAGATCTTATCGGTTTTAAAGCAACCTAGTAAAATTAAGACACAGTAACCTTTTCTTTATAGTGGCAAACATTAATAAAATTCTCTGTTGCTATACTTATGAAGAGGGAAGACTTTTTTATTCATAAAACTAGGTTGCTGAGGAAATAACGTGCTCACACAGCAGGGGAATGCTTTCTGAGCATGCAGATAGCATATTTCCCAGCTTGCTAGCATGGCTTGGACTGCCCCGTTTGCCTCTCAGCTGCTTCCACCACAGTTCTGGTGCTGGACCTCACAGGGCCCCCCTGCGTATGCCGGCCAGGAGCAATGGACCCCAAGAGCTTCTCCAACAGCATCACCATGAGTGGAAATGAGACCTGCTAGTGGCAAGTGAAGAGTCAGCACAGAAATTTAGCAGCTAATATATTAGAGGATTAAGATGGCAAATAGCAGGTGGTAACAACTTTAACTTCTAAAAAGTGCAGATATTGGGTAAATTATAATCTTGCCTTTGGGACTTTTTTTGGCTGATGCCACCGTATCAGCAATAACGGGTCAGTATTGCCTGTGTAACCTGTGGGCAGCAAGATCCTCCTGGCTGGCTTACTGCCATAGAGGATGTTGGAAGACCACACAACTGCTGTGCCTCCAGAGGCTGGGTCAACACATTGCATCCACCTTCTGGGGACAGGCTTGGGCAGCAATGGGGGAGCTTGTTTCATGAGGGTTATCGCCTGCGTAAATCCCTGGGTAAAAGGCTCCAAGAGTGCACAGGGAAAAGGGCTAAGTATCATGCCCAAGACCTGTAGTGTTTGGGCCTGATGGCTTTTGCTGGAACTACAAGGACAAGGAGACCCCAGGTGACTGGCTCCCCATCACACACTCACAGGTAGGTACATGGGTCAGGCACCAAGCTCCTTCTCCATCCCCGCTGCCATCTCCAGGCTCTTTGGAGGCAACCTCAATGACCAGTGAAGACACTGGTCAGCATCTCTCCAAATGCACTGGCTCCCTGCTGCCAGCCAGATCAGGCACCAGCAGCCCCCACAACAGACATGCTGCTTGCAGCCAGGTCACCTTTCACACTCACTGCCCTGCTGAGTGGTGGGACAGAGCCCCTCAGTGGCCATAGCAATTGGGTAAGGGCAGCCAAGGCCCCTGTGGGTGCCAGGGCAAGTGCCATATCCTTTTGTCTTTCCTGTCCCTTGGCTTCCCGTCGTGTTGCTGTTGCAATTGAGGCACCGGTGACTTTGGGTCAGCATTAGTGTTGCCTCCCCTCTTTGAACAACTCTGGAAGTACGGGACCTCTCTCGATTGCTTTCATGTGGAGTGTCTCAGGTTTCATCAAGCAATTTGTCAGGCAAGTGGCAATTTTCCTGGCCTCTTTCTGGCTCCTCTGCTACGATGCTACATTGTCACTTCAATGGAACTGCAAATAATGAGACAAGAAGTGCCAAATGCTCCTCCAGTGACCCTCATACCATGTCTTTCACAGGTCTCAGATGGCTGCATCAGGAGAAGACACAGAGAGATCCTTTGCTGCCTCCCCTGAAAACTGACTGTTTTGATGGAAGCAGCTGTAATCTCTTCCCATTTACCCTGCCAAACCCAACCTCCACCCAGACCCAGGAGGGATTTGAATTAGGATGACAAGCCCTGTTACTTTTCCAATTGACTTTTGGAGATAGTAGAGATTTCTTACTTTTTTTTTTTTTTTTTTTTTCATTTTTACAGTAAAGATGTCCTCAAGGAATTTTCATGGGGAACTGTCCATTACCTTCCCCAGCAGACATTTCTGCCCCAATATGAAATGTGGGTGACTATCTAGAAGGCTCTTTGCTCAAGGCACATAGTAATTAGCATACCTTGTACAAGGAGGGAGAGGATTAGACTCTCCCCAGCCATCTGTTGAATATGTTTGCCAATGTCAGAAGAGCATTTTGCTATATAAACTGCATAAAGCATATACCCATATACAATTTTGAAATTTACTAATTTTCCATTGAAAATAAAACCTGGTTTTGCATAGTGCCAAAAAGGAGAAGTAGAAATGCACCACAGCATAGCCAGACATAGAGAGTGATGTTATTGAATCTTACATTTTAACTTTGGGCACACTGACACTAGTAGGAAAAAATGACTGTGTAGTGCAAGTTCTCAGGGATTTCACAAATCACCTTCATGACATCCATACTTGCTCAGCAAATACTTGCATGATTAACCAGCTGAACAGGAAAATTGGAACAGGCATGTGAGATTAAAAACAGATACTTTGAAATTTATTTGGAGAAAGTAATGCTGTGGGATGTAGGAGGAAGACTCACCCATGTTCTCTAAACTCTCATTTGTTACACCATCCTTCACCAAAGGATTTTCAGTTACAACAGGTAAAATGTACTCTGCAGAGAGGTAATTCAATTTTCTGGTGGATTTTGATATATCCTTGCATTATGTTTCATTGCAGTCTGGAGCAAAACAGACTTGATTTGTTTTCAGTTGCCTACCAAGGGGGATGGAGTTCCAGCTCTGGAAGAGCCTAGGTCTCTCCTCTCCAGAAGCTGCACTGCTCGGAAGCTGGTAGATATCATCACAGAGACCTCTCCATGCCTGACCCCATTCCATTTGCCCAGGATTTGCAATTGCTGGGTAGCAGGTACATTGGTATCCTTAAAGCAAATAATGGAGAGCTTGGGAGCAAGGCCTTCCAAATATTTCACCCGCAGCAATCCACCAGCTATACCCCACAGGTGGACATTCCTTCTGTCAGGTCTTCACGCAAAATAGGTCCTCAGCTCCTCTCTGCCTGCAGCCCCTAATGCAAATAATAGAAGCAGGAGAAGAGAGAGAGAAGATGCCATATAGCCTACTGCCAATCCATGTTTTACATCAAGGCAGAAAATGCTTTCCAGTAAATTAAGCCTTAACAACCAGCTTCCCCCTTTCTTCAATATTCATAGCCTACTATCTGGATCCTGAAATATGATGAAAACTTACCAAGAGCTGCTGAGCAGCCTCAGCATCCACTGATTTCAGAAGCAGAACATAAAATGCACTGTAAAGACCAACACTGCATGGAGCTGCACACCTAAAGAGAAATTTCTCTATCTCCAATTTTTGTAATTCCTTTAAAATCCACACAACAGCTCTGTTACGCTTCATGAGTCTTGTCACAAGTACAAGCCTTCACATTGGCACATTTTAAAAATAACCAGTGAGTAAGATCCTGTTCTCATTTCTATAAAAACTCCCCTACTGATGATAAAAACTGGTTAATAATTTAACAAAGTAATCTGAGTGTTCCAAAAGTGGCACAGAACCGTTTATATTTAAAGAAAGTGCTTAGTTATAGGAGATTAATCTGCAAGAGAGGACTATAATTAATAAAGAAAACACATCCAAAATCATTTGCATAGACTCCTAACATCACCTACCTGTGGTTAACTATAGGGTATTTGTTCCTCTCGTGCGGTCTGCTCTCATGTTTAGAGAATGGGTCCACTGAGAAAAAGCTGGCTACTTACAGACTAAAATATTACTCCACAAGAGGTTAATGCAGTTTGGCCCATATAATCAAGATCTAAACTCCACCACTTCACCCAAGCCCCAAAGCCGTAAGAAAAGTCACGCCCCTGCAATACAGTTTGTTGGTTGGAAAACCGGAAAGAATTGGAGGGTTTGTGTTTCTTTTGGGGATTCTGGAAGGCTGCTTATCCCCATGTTATCAAGGATATCCATTTATGTTGAATGCCATTTTTATTAATATTTGTTTCAGGTTACCTAGGGCCTTATCTTCATAAATATCTAGCAAAGACTTGGACCAGCATCTGGTCCATTCAAACCTCTGAAAGTTAGTCAGTATACATCTTGATTTGAAACTGAAGAAGGTCAAAACTAGTGAACATGTTTAAAATGTTTCTCTTAAGCATCTTACCTCACTTTTCCAACCTTTAAAACAAGCATAATAGCAATTTATCATTAAGAAATATTTTCAAGAATAACAACTAATTGGAAATTATGGAAAATGGAAAAAATAAATATGCATTTTCTTTATTTGATTAGTGTATCCCCATGTCCTTGACATTTCATCTTGCAGGCAAAGGTATAAAAATATTTTTAAATGTTTTATGACTGATATCTGTATTCCAAATTTTAATAATTTAATAGGGTTCTTTTTTATTTGTTTTGTTTAATATATTATTTTTATGCTTCAGACAAGTTAAATTTTATAACCTAATCTATGAATATGAAATACCGAGCTTCTGGATAGCTGAAAGCGAAGCCTGAAAGAAAAATTACAGTTCCAAGGCATTTTCTAATTTGGTTTATAAATAGATGGCTTTGACATACCACTCACAAAAACAAAGCTATAGTTAGCTTGCCTGAGGCAGCTGCGCAGCTGGGAGAACATACACAGGCAGCCTAGCTGTGCAGTCGCCTGTGTTGTGATACATGCTATCAAAACACCAGTTAAGAACACAGGAGGAATTAGCATTTTGGCTCGAGGCAGAGTGCTAGGAAGTGGTCTTTCATGTTGTGTTATCCAACACATAAGCCACTGAAGTAAAGCAAGCTAAATAGATTCTTAATTGGAAGCAGCAGGTAAGAAACTCTAATGCAACTAACCTTCTTGGGTGTTTTGGTACAAGGCAGGTAGACTCATGTGAAAATTACTACTGTTTCCTGTAGTTGTAAAGCTTTTTTGCTATTGATAACTGTATAGCAAAATAATGCATATAGGTAAGTCAAATGAACAGGCAGAAATAGTCTCAGGGTATGACTAGTGGAAGGAATACCCCGTAGAGTGGCACATCTTTCTGGGGCCTGATCCAGGTTTGTTTCTGTCACTGGAGGTTTTTGCATTGACACCAGTTCATTTAATCTCAACCATGCAGATGAATATTCTGCTATAACTGCAGCATTCTGGCTCTGAAACAGCACAAAACCTTTAAAATTTCAGGTGAAGCTCAGAAGTAGGTCCCCTTGAACTGATGGAAGCTTGCTGGTTTTCTCTCAGGTTATTTGGACTCTAACTTACTGGATTGATGCCCTATTGCACTCCCTTGAGTGGAGCAGATGTAGCAATTCTAAAGTTTACTTTGTATTTATTAAATTCATGTATTCAAATTGCAAAATTAAGATCCAAATCCAAACTTTCCAAAATCGCAGTTACTCCAACATAATAATTTGTTTCAGACCCATCTTTCAATGAAACACTTTCTAGCTGACAAATAAGCCCAGTGCATGCACAAATATGAATGGATAAAACCGCAATATCTTACAGTGAATGCCATAAAGGCCTTTTATGCTATATGCAACATTTTTTTTAATCAAGAACAGTGTTTCCTTCCCCTTTACTTAATATTTTTTCCAACATTCATTTTCAGCATAGTAGACACGTATTCTGCAATCACAAGAGAAAAATTCTGTGTGCGTTAAGGCTGAAAAAGAGCAGGTATCCTCCCACTCAGTGCTTATGAAATGATCTCTAGACTTCTGAGATGCTACATGACCTTCACTTACATCAAGTGCAGTAAGTTTAAACATTTACTTTAAGTGAAAATAAAAACCACCACAACCTTTCCCCACAGAAGAATCCACCCTTAGCATACAAATGCCATCAGAATACATCATTTAGAAACAAAATTTTCCTTCCTTGAAAGTACAAACCTGAGACTGTGATATAAGTGATAGTCCTCTTCACTTCTAAGTGTTAGAAACATGAAAATGAAAATTAAAAACAAGAGTTACCTGGTGCTTGAATTTCACCAGTCTTTTCAAATCCCCTTATAGCCTGAGCATTTTGACTGTCAAGACATTGATAAAAGCACAACGTAGTTCTTTAAAACAGTGTTGAAGAAAAAGAAAGGAGAAAACAAATGAACAAACAAACAAACAAACCCACCACAACTTCAATACTTAACATAAAATTTCCAGAGGGGTCTGAGTGACTTGCAAGCTCATGTCTTTCCCCCTTCTTCAGATGTAATTCAAGAATTTAGTATGATTCCTGCAAACCGATGACAATGGAGCTCAGATTCACAAGTTACCTTTTAGCAAATGTTAATTCTTTCCCCTTATAAACTTGAAAGAAATGAGTACGTTTACAAAGAAAAAATACAGCACTGTCATTCCTATCTAAGATGGTCTAGGAAAAAGAACTCAAAGTGATGATAGAGACATGCCACAGTATTGAAACAAAAAGAAAATGAAAACAAAATACCATCTTAAAGATGAATCTAAGTATAAAAGGAGGGACAAGTAACACAAGCTCACACACTGGGAATGTTTGTAACTTCAGCTCTCTGATATAAATTTACCAAGTTTTTCTTCATAGCAAATTTAGAATAGGTCACAATGGCAAAATGCGCTGTCTAATATTACCTATTTAGCTGTTCTATAGTATTTTTAATCTACATATCTATGTTTTACAGAGTAGACATGACTGATTATGACTTAAGAAAGGAGATAAAGTGATAAAGTATAAAAAGCCCACTTAATGCAGCCTGGGTTTTTCCACAACATCACTAGCCTGCTTTAAAGAAAACAATGGCAGCACAAGCCAGCAAAGGAGGGCTGTTTTAACTCCTGTTCCCCCAGCCCTCCTCATCAAAAGCTATTTAACCTAATTATCAGTAATGGGAAACCAAATACAATCTCCCTACAAACACAGGCAAGAGAGAACATACAAAAGAAACAAGCAAAAACAACAATAGAAAACTCAGAGTCCCAACAAGCCCAAAAGAAAAAAGCCACAGCAAGTTTCCCTGAATACTACATTTGTAAAATATTTATTAAATCAAATTAATACTAAGCCGGTTAGAACAAAATATTGGACACAAAGCAAAGTAAACCAATCCAAAAATCTCAAGTGACAACAAATGGAGCTAAAAGCAAAGAGGAAAAAATACATGAAGAGACATACGCAACAGCTGTATAGACAGGTAACAAATTTACAATTTTAACAAAAAACTGTAAAGTTTTAGACTTACACTCAGCAAACCCATATAGCTTGAAATACTCAAAAAAGAACTAAGGAAAAATCTTCTGTTGGAAAAAGAAAAACACCTTAACTCCTGTAGGATAAAAAGAAGGGAAGGTTAAGCCTTTGGAAGTTTGTTTAGAGGACTCATTTTGCCAGAGAAGCCAGGTAAACCTCAGCCCTCGCAGGTCCTCATCGGCACAGCTGTTTGTCACAGCCACGTCCCTCTTTATGGGATGGGTTCCCCACTTGAAAATCTCCCCTGGCACAGCTGAGCAGGGGTTTCAGCACCAGCTATTCCCCACAGCCACCCAGGCCATGCCAGCGCACTAGGGGATGTACGACACAAGCAGCGGTCCAGCCGCCGGTGGGCACTCTTCTTGGCAGTGCACGGTGAAAGGAGAAGAGGTACGACGCACAAACTGCCATACAGGAAACTCCGTTTAAACATAGAGATAAAAACCTTTTTAACTGGGAGGGTGGTCAGATGCTGGAACAGGTTGCCTGGAGAGGCTGTGGAGTGTCTGTGCTGGGAGGTATTCAAAATCCCATGGGATGTGGCCCTGAGCAGCCTGCTCCAGCTGAGCCTGCTCTGAGCAGGGGGTTGGACGAGACGGTCTCCAGAGGTGCCTGCCAACCGCAGCCCTTACGGCACTTCTGTCAGCTTAGAGGAGATGGTGGCAACACAAGGCTTGCCAAAATACAACTGTCAGATTTTTGTTGTTTGCCCACACACACGCTCAAATGTGAGTCTCTTATGGGGAAAATTGCTTGAAAACAGACTTTCAACTGATTTTTTTTCTGTGAATTAAAAGAAAACCACTTGTTTTCCAACATACTCTAGCGTTAAATGAAATTAAGGAAAATAGAGGAGTTGACATGCTGGCTACACTAGGGAACTTGAAAAGGATGTGTTAGGCAATAAAGCAATACCCAAGGATCAGAGACAGACAGGTGTGGATGCTCAGCTCCCCTTTACAGGTTCGATGAAAAGGCAGAGGTGTCTATGAAGGCACAAGCAATAACGACATAATAAACCAAAACTATATTCATAATACAGCCAAATGGCACTCATCACACCTTAATCTGAGAAAATAAATATGGAGAACTCTGCATTGCAGGTGAATTCTTATTTTAAAATGGAGGTGTGTGAAGGAGAAAAAAAGAAATTTGCTAAGCACAGAAAAAAATGAAAAGTCTCTGGAAAGTTGGAAATAAAAATATGTAAAATACAATTTCATTGTTGTGTTCTCTTTTAAGCTCTAAAAAGAAAAAATATTGTGCTTACCAATGCATTTCACAAAATCCATTGAGCACCGACGTCTAAAATAAGAAGACTATAGAAGATAATTCTTGATAGTATTAAACACTTAAGAGTTCTTTAAATCCACAAAAAGTGCTGTATGAACATTAATTGTGGTAGGTGAAAATATGCTGACTTTGACTCCAACATTATCCTGACCCCAGATTCAATCAAAACTACAGTGTGTTGGCAATAACTCAGGAAATTACTATTTGCTAGAACAGACTGGAAAATTAAAGCGTTAAACACATTTGAAAATCCATAAAATAGCTGTTACCAAAAAGTCAGTATGTTTATTTTTAATTGTATGCAGATTGAGTCTAATGCCATTAAAAAGAAAAGCACAAGAGTTTCCGTCATCCTTTGGGCAACTGATTGATTAGTCATTATTAGATCAGAATTTTAACAGCTCCTTTCAATGTTTGGAGAAGTCTGCTAGTAGCCACATACTGCCTTATACTTTTTCTCTTTAGCCTTCAAAAAGAAGCAAGTGCACAATCTTTGTTGTAATACTTTTTCCCCTCTTAGCAGTAGCTGAAAGAATCAAAACAAGTAGCAGTAAAGAAATATTATCCATGTATTGAGCAAATAAAAGTAACATACCAGAAGAAAGAATGATGGAATCTGAGCTGAACCACCACAGTAAGTAGGTGGATTTTGACAACTGTTTGCAAAGGTTCAGACAAAACAGAGATCAAAACTAAAAAAGAAGCAAAACTGAGTATCTATTAGCCTAGTTCCAATCTATACTACATCTTTAAGTCTTACTCCTCACTTCTACCTCCCTCTTCATCGTAAAACTTCAGTGTAATAAAAAGCAAGTCATTCATGTGCACTGCATCCACAAGGGATGCAACAAGTAGGCTGAGGACTACACCTACCCCCTTCCCTGTTAATTCTTGCAGCACAACCTCCAGGCCAGCAGTGTCTAAGCTCTCTGCGTGAGCTCGCAAGCATGTATTTTGATCCTGCAACTTGCTTGTACAATATTAATAATGACCAAGTAAGCTATAACCAACATTTTCTGTTACACCAGTACCAACATTAAAGCAGTATGACACAGCAAATATGAAAAACTGACCAGCTTCAGTAAACCAAGGTACATTTTTATTTGAGGATGTGAGAGATTTAAAAGCCTGTTTATGAATACTAATATTTGGGAAGAATTGTTTTCCAGTTTTCCTTAAGGAAGGAACACTGACAAAGAAAAAGCCTATGTTTAGAATCACTGACACTGTTAAATCACAAAAGCTGTAATAATGATCTGTATTCATACATTTCATCAAAACCCTTCTGCACTTCACAAAAACCATTATGACTTCTAGAACCACATAAACAGTAATTTTGTGTGTCAAACCACTAATAACCCCAATGAATCCAAAGCCAACTAAACCCATGCTATTAATTTCATTATAATTCTCAAATATTTCAACTTGAACTGGACCTCCATTGTACTTGACACTTCTATCATTAATTGCAAATATTTCCCATGAAAGATGCAGTTACCAGACTTAAAATTTGGTTACTGTATCACATTTGCAACTCCAGGTTTAGACGGTTGAACAATGTGTCTTTAATGAATTATTATTTTGACAGCACAGTAGTAACTTCATTCAGCCAACAATGTAATACGTAGCTATCTTCAAGTATGCATTGAAAACTGGAAAGCATATCCTGAAATTTTATGACATATTGAAGCCTCAGGAAACAATATGCCTGTGCCTTTTCGCCATTCATCGATCCAAACTGATACATCTGTGCACATCACTCCTGCAAAAGAGCATGCTGGTTTAAACTTACAAGCAGCAAATGACTACTAAATTTAAAGAACAAAGTAGTCTACACAGGGTATTTGATTGGCCAAGGTATTCTTATTTACCAGAAAATCTCTTTTTGCACACAGCTTTGAAGACAGTTCTGCATGCATTGTAAGATCATAATCAGGATTGATTTGGTCTGTGATTACAGAGAAGCCAATCCATTTTGCATGAAGTAGAAAGCTGCTTAACGTTATGATACTTCCAGCCACCGCCCTCATTTATGAAGTGCACATTCTGAAAAAAATGATCATGAGTAAGTTCTGCAGGGATCCGGCTTGCCATGTAGTTGGTGCTTCTTGGTTTCCTGCTGCCAAAGTGCAGCTAGGCATCTAAAATACATCCGATGCTTTTTCCATGCCACCCTAGGATGTCATTGCTTCAGTTGCCACAGAATGGGACTAATCTTGGCTTCACTGAAGTCAACAGACTTCACTGGGTCAAGATATAATGCAATTGTGAACAGCTATTTAAATTATGTCTGGCCTTCTTCCAAGTAGTAGCTTATTCCATAGCATTCTGTGGTGGTTTTTCCACAACAAATTATAGCAAATAGTTTCAAGTTAAATTCCACTTCAAGAATAAAGAAACTACAAAAATGCAAATTTAGTCTTTATTTTATTAAAACAAGATTTGTTCTGCTGAAGGAATGAACAAATTCGTAACTGCAAAACATAAGCAAACAAGGAACAAAACCTTTGCTTCTGGGCATGCTCAGACCTATGCTACTACAAAGTTTTCCGGAAAATATTATCAGGAATGTTGTAACTCATAGCAGATAAATCATTAAAGACAAAAATTCTGGGATTTTAATTGCATTACCAAGTGAGATACATTTTACTTTTCTTATCTGTCCCCAAAACATCAACAGTTGAAACTCTGTTCTATTTCCAGAATAAGTATGAATTCAGATTACTCTATTCTCAGCCAGAGTTACCCTAGGGGGAAGAGAAAGGCAGACAGCTAAAGAAATCAAGAATCATCATCCCACTCCTGTTTAAAACTACTCAGTGAAGTAGGAGGACTCCCAAGCACAGGAGCACAGGCTGTAGCTTGTCCTTTGCACTTCAGATCGGGACACCATCCACTTCTGTTACCTGTCACTGATTTACTTCCAAACCGAATATCCTGTCCTGTAATTTAGCAATTCATGACATTAAAAAAAAAAAAAAAAAAAAAAAAGAAAATCCAAATGCACGACTGAGGAAAAACATGGAAACAGTAACTCTGAAATTAAATGAGCTGAAGATACAAAGAAAGAACATCCAGCAATAGCACTGGACAAGTTTGTAATGTCACTGTATTCTTACAAACTCACATTGTTTCAAATGACCACAGACAGGGGAGACAGAGAAGCAGATAAGAAATTACAGCATCAAGCAAGAGTGTTGCAAAATACATTACCAATTACAAGAACATGAAAACCACAAAAACACGTATTCTCATTTGGGCACAAATTTAGCATGAACCTTAAACACATCTTCAGATTAAGTCATAGTCTCATTATAAATACAACTAAATACCTCATTTTATCTGAGTCCCATGGAGGAGCACTTTCATACTACAATTACAAGAACATTGGACACAAAGTTGTCAGAAAGACCTAGAGAGTGAAAAATCCTATCAGAAAAGGAACTGAAGAACTGCCAGGTGTTAAGTGTCAGACATGTAAAGTTTTGGGGACCTTCTAGTCTGTTTGGTTAGCCCCTGGCACAGTAACAGTCTGGGTCACACTCAACAGTCACAATACAAGTAAATAATAAAAATCAAGCCGCTTAGAATGAGATTGTTTTAAAAGGCTGAATGAGTAATGTGTGGGTGGAGAGACTTTTTTAAATTATGAACTCCATAAAAAAACGTAAGTATGAACTTGCAGAAGTTCAAAATTACATATGCATAGAAGAAGAAATTATAACATTTTTCTCAACTATTATAAAATATCCTGCGTCTAACTGCTGCCAATTAGATTCAAAAAGCATGACTTTATTCCTCTTTAATCCAGTTATTGTTTCTTGCTTCTCTAGATTAAGACATGCAAACATATCAAGAAACATCTTTGTCCACTAATGTTAAAAAACAAATTAAAAAAACCCCCATGCCTCCACCTCAATCCAACCAACCCTCCCATCAATTTCAGTGAGAAAGTATTTCCGCTCTCAAGTTTTCCATTGGTGTAGACTTCACAGTCATGTTTCGAAGTTTCAGCCATGCTGCTAATGAAACAATATGCTATTCACTAATGGCAGCAGAATCTGTATTATTTATCCAAGAGGAAAGTGTTTGACTAATTCCTCAAGACCCCAGAAAATCTCTCTTTTCTTCTTCATGCACATGACATTTTGAGTGTGTCTGCAATTGTTTGTTTTGCACCTATCTTTATCAATTCTCTTTCCAAAGCACTTTCTACATTTACTTCTCATACCACATTCTCCCCTTTTTCCCCAGTAGTCATTGAGCATGCACAGAAGAGGTTTCTAAACAGTCAGAAGTGAGGTGTAGAGTAACATCCAAGCTTACAGTAAATCTTATTTTGACACTGTCAACCACAGAAGTGTTTCCAGACTTGTACCCAAGTCTGATTTTTCAAAAAAAATTGTTACCCTTCATACTTGTTCTTTTTTCTCTTTAAGGAAAATATATAGCTACTCAAACTTTCATTTAAATATAATACATTTTTCTTTTTAAAAAACTCACCCTGACCAGGGGGTCTTATTTACAAAAAAAAAAAAAAAAAAAAAAGATGACATAACAGGGTAAAAATATTAGTCATTCTATAGTCAAGATATTTTTATTACTCAAGGTTTCAAGGAAAAATTGTGTGCTAGAGAAACACAAGCTTGCAATGAATGAGTATGAAGAACAGTATTTTTGGCTGTAAACAAATATGCACTAGTGATCTTAAAGTACAATGTGCATTAAACGTTATTCACACACAAAACAATTCATGCTCTTCATGTGTACAATATTGTGAAAAATAAGATGGAAGAAGTTAGACAGGAAAACATTCTTGTATCATAAAAATATGTTAGAATGGAACTTATCTATAGAATTAATTTAAAGCTTTGCTTTAAAACAAACTTTATTTAAAAATCTTCTTTTGCTTTATCTAAAAATTAGCCTTTCTATAAAAACCATTCCTTTAAAACTTTGCTTTAAAAAAATCAGTTTTATATTAGACAAAATATTAAATTATACAGGCACAATTAGTTAAGAGGGCTATGAGAACTCATATTATAACCCTTCATTTTCCAGTGACTTGCAATACGGTCGTATGATTCTGTGTCTACTGACAACCAGAGGAAAATTCACCTATAGAAATCACCTTTTATTTCAAAAATAAAATAAATTAAAAAATAACATCAAAAATCTGTCAGATCAGATTTGACTTGTAAAGGAACTTAGTTTCCAGCTGGCTTAAGTACATGCACATCTTTTATTTATCCTGGCAAATATGCACATACATTAAAAAAAATCCCAAAAATATTTTTTGAACAAGTGGTTTATGATGACAGCTTTTATATTTCCTTCAGATACTCTATATTAACACATTTCAAAGTCCACCTTTATCTCAATCCAATCTCAATGGTTTTTTTTGTGTTCTGAAGATGTAGTGTACAACTATAGAATTTACAAAGACCTTTAAAGTAAGACAGATTATATATCAAATTGCAGATTTACAATCCAGAGCCCTGATTGTGATGATGTTTAACTATATGCTTAAATTAATACAAATGAACAATTAATCTTGGATTTTAAAGCACTGGAACATCTGCAAGACTAGGGTTTATGTCTCCTAAACACATTAAATAAGCTGTCATCATAACAACTATTAAAAACAAAACAAAACAAAAACCTAAAACAAACCACAAATGAAAAAACTAAACCGAAACAAAAAAACCACTACGGCCTTTTTTGCCATAAAATCATAGTAGTTAAGAGCACCAGTGGCCAAATATGAATCACTACAGAATATAATTTTAATTCAACTAAATATTTTAAACAGATATTTAAATATCTGTTTCAACAGATATTTGAACTCTAATACATTTAGATGGATGCTGCTTTAGGTTTATTTAAATATTTTACTGAAAGTTTAAAAAGAAAGTTTCAACTATAGTACACAAAGATGTAACCAGCAGTACACCCAATTAAAATAAAAAAAACACAGAAACTCAAATTTAAGGTTGAAATTCTAGAACAACTCACTGCTATTTGTTTGTACTATAACTTTTCCATCCCCCCACTAAGGAATGTGAAATTCTCCTATAAATGTAATCAATAAGCTATTTAAAAAAACCCAACCAACCAAAAAACCCAACCCAAACCCTAAGCCTATATTTGTTTTGGAATTTTATATTTTACTTTAGCCACCACCATTTGAACAGTGCCCTAGAGAGAAATATTTCCTTACCAGCATGGTCCATTATTGCTTGACGAGAGCCCACAGTGACGTTTTGTCCAAAATAACTGCTTTGGACATGGTTTCAGGAAAAAAAGTCAATATAAAAACATGTACAATTATATTTCATTTCAAGAAAGCACTGAATTGATCTGAATTGTATCATACTGTATTAATTTTAATGCCACTCCATAGGCAAGTATATATTACGTGTTGAAGGAGGTGTGCATATACACAAACACAAAATACATACACAGAATTCAGCCCAGATTAATATATCTTCATTTAATTTCTAGCACAACAGAGTCATTTTTTGCACTTTAGAATTATGTGGAAAATTAAGAATAGGCACAATTAATTAATACAGCTTCTAATTTACCTTATTATAGTGCACTATTACGCACTGAAAATACCATGAAAACAATATGATACTATTCAAGCTCATTGTTCTAATGTACAGGTGAAGTCTAGTAACTAGGATTCTAAGTGCTTTTTAACTCAAATGCACAACTTCTGCAGCTTTACACAGTAGAACAGTGCAATACATTATGCCCCCATATTCCAGGAACAAGAGCTGAGTTTACAGTTGTACTTGTTTCACATTAGACTGGCGTTGCACTTTCTGCAGCTTGAGCACTTCAACTGCTTCACCTATGACCTCCTTTTGTTCCCTTTCCTGTTCCTCAACCTTCTTCCAGGTGCTGGCTATAAAAACAGAAGTTCTTTTGGTAGCTAGCTCTCACCTGGTAGAACAAGACAGTTTCGAAGTAACGATACAGCAGAAGTTCTTCTAGAAGGTCGATTCACAGTGCTAGGGTGATCTCGATCTCCACTTACTTCCCAGTTACCGACTTTGGAAGATGCTCGCTCTGGCTTCTTGGGAAAAGATTCTGATGTGACTTTCTGCCTCTTTTCAGGAACCCCTTTGACAACTGTTGAGTTCAGAAAGGTCCTTTTTGGTTTCCTCCTTACCTTTAACTTTTTAGCATCAGGCTTTTCTTTCTTAAGGTGCTTTCCCACTGTAGTTTTCCTTGTCTGGCACCTATGCATGGAGAAAGCAGAAGATTTCTGGGCACGAGGACGAAGTTTCCTTCTCATCCCCTCTTTTTGCTGTTTTTTAGTTCTGGAAGTTTGCTTGCCTGTGGATACTCTGTTTCCTCTCCTTCCAACAGTACACCTGACAGACATAGATCCTGCAGCCTTTCTGGAAAAAACAGGTTCTTTATTAGTGCTTTCTCTTCTCTTCCACATTGCCTTTGGATTCTCCCTCTCTAACCGCTCGCTCCTGATGGAAGTCAGAGGAGTTTTGGTACCTCTACTGTTAAATGGAGTTAATCTACCATCCCCTTCTACCACAGACTGGTGAGAGTTCAAAGGTGAAATGATCAGGTGTTTAAAAGAGTTCTCAGAGTGACCAGATACCAGACAATCTGTTTTTTCTGTGGAAACAGAAGATCCATCTGCTTTTTGACTTGAGGCTGCATCATTCCCTTTACCTGGATCTGGCAGGAAAGATGCTGAAGATGAACTATAGAAGTCTGACCAATTGAGTGACTTTGACAGTGAGCTTTCTCTCTGTGCATCAGCTAGTTTCCTCATGTTTGCATCAAAGCTGAGACTTCTGAAAAGCTGTCGAACGTGGGAGGGCTTTTTGGCCTTATCTCCAACTGTACTCTTGGGAGGTGTTTTCAGAATTCGATTTGTCAGTGGGTCATAATACTTAAAAGAACACTGTTTGTATTTATACCTTACAAAGTCCTTGCTATCTGTGGAGCTACGATTTTTCCTCATTTTGGGAATATCTATAGGTTTACCTTTACACTGTTTTATCTCTGGGCATGAAAGTACATACACCACTGTCTTGGGCTGTACAGGACTCATAATCTTGCTATAGGACTCGGGAAGTTTAAGGGCACATAGTCTAGTTTTCATGTTTGGAGTTTTTTCATTCTCTGGCCACACAATGCTTGCTTTCTGATCAGCTGGATCAGATTCCCTTCTAGACATTTTTCTTTTTGCTACAGGGTAGTTCAATAGACTGGTTTGGGTGCCATGGCTGACTTTAACCACCTGGCATCTTGAAGCCAGGCGCCAAGTCCTTTTCCTAGGCATTTTAAGAGTTTGTGGGTTGCATAGTGTATCTGAGGCTAAAGATGGGTTACCAAAATCAGAGCCACCACTTAAAGCATCATTAAATTCTGGCAATGCTTTAACTGATGCACTTTCTGTTCTATTACCCTCAACAACATTGTTCTTTTTTTCATCCTTCTGCTTTTTTTTCTTCATTCTTTTCCCTGTACAGTTGGCTGAGGATTCACTGTCAAAGTAGCAGCGAAAACGACCTTCCCTGAAATCACGCACAAGTTCTTCAATTTTTATATCATCTTCATACATTATTTGAGACCAAGTCTTTCCCACAAAAGAAGGAGGCACATGAGGCAGAGCTGGAAGAACTGGTTCTTCAGTATGAACTACAACATCCTGTTTTACTGCTTCTACTTTCTCTACTGACTCACTTTTTAAAACCGAAGAGAGCTGTGTTCCATAGTCTTTATCTTGCAAACTTATTTGGACCTCTTTTAGGAATTCTAAATCTTTTATAGCTGCCTTGGGTAAGTCTGTTCCTGCCTGAATAGGTGCATCACAGTCAAAACTCATTTCAGAACCCTCTAAATGAGTACGGTCCAGAAGTGATGAAAAAGTTAAACAGGGATTATTCTCCTCTTTGAAATACATATCTTCAGATGTAGTTCCATGGCAGTATTTCAAAATAACATCTTCAATAGTGTCATCCACTGAACTTTCATCACCTCTGTTCATCTTCACGTTTTTGCATCTTGCTAGTTGTGGGGATGTCCCAAGATCTAGGGTGCTGCTGATACCCATAGTATCCCTGAGATGGAAATCAGACACCAAAGTTTCATCCTGAGTTCGTAAACCATCTCGTTTTGAGAGAGATCGACCTGAGGTAATATGTAAAGAATTGTTGTGGCTGCACATACGATTCTGATGAGAAACTGAAGGGCGTTTTGGGTGAACCAGTGTCAGAGCAGAATTCAAGCATGGATTCAAAAACACATCACTATTGCATACCTCCATTCCTGTTTTATCACATCCACTATGTGGAATCAGATTTGATGCTGCCAAACTTGTATCATTTTTTCCTGGTTTAGGACTAACAGAAGAACTACGGATTAAAGGACTGACTGAAAACCACTGAGGTACAGGGCTCACAGCTGTAAACTGGCCTTCATAGCTATGATTTGCAATTTGAGCATCTTTCAGGATATCCCATTTCTCGTTGCTACAAATGCCCATAGACTGCTGGGATATTCTTCTAACATGTTGCTGTCCTCTTTCTAGTTTCTGAATAAATGCTTGTGTAACAGAAGTTTTCTTTGTGCTCTCACGAGACAGACATGGAGCAGAAGAGCATATTTCACCAATGGATTCCTGGTCTTTGCTGGAAGTCTCCTGTCTGTCTTGCTTCCTCTTTTTCTCCACCTCTTCTGGGGACAGGCAGGCAATCCTAGCAGCCTCTGGAGCAACGGGAAGTGGCATGTCATCATAGGTTGGTCTAAAGGGGAAGGAAAAAAAACACCTTATATAAATACTGTAAATACGCTTAAGATTTTTCAAATAGTTTTTTTGTTGGCTTTTTTTTTTTTAACAGTAATTACCTAGAGTGCATCACACTTAGTGAATGAAATCAAGTTACCAGCTCTGCTACTTAAGCAGAGATATTCCGTTTTAAAGAAAATGGTGGAAGGGGAGAGGGGAACATTCCACAAAGCTGAAGATAACAATTCAGGCATTAGTCAGTTACCCTCTTCATGCAGCCACCCACCAAGAATGGCTAAATATACATTACAATCATTTTATAAATACAGCAAAGCAAGAGAAAGTAAAAATATTTCCTTTGTTTTAAGTTGTGAGCTTATAAAGAGGTTATTTCACTGGTAAAACTATCATTAATCAATACTGAGCTTTTGTAGAGAAACAGAATATTATAATATGGCACAGTATAAAAATACTATTGCGTATAAATGCCCCTTTCCCCACAAAACGTGGCTGCCTGATAAGAACTCTGCATGTGTTGTGAAGGAATTCCATGCTTACTGTTTCTCACAGACGTACTACAACTTCTGACTCACTTACATAAGAAGTCAAGTTATGATTGTTCAGCCCCACTGTGGCAACAGCAGATTTTTATATATTCTGCAACTAGCTGTTCTGTGGTTAGGACTGCCTCAAATATGAGCGTTTATGTCCTGCACAATTAACAGAACAGACAGGTATGTCATATGCAACCCAGGAACCCATAAGGCTTCAATGTGTAACAGCTGGAAAAATCCGATGAAAATAAGTTTTAAAAAATTAAAGAAAGAATGTGATGTTTCGTTTGAAAGTTATGACCAGACCTTGCACGACCCAAACGGATGCTTACTTTAATACATGGCAGACAGCCATGCTACCTCTTATGGTGCATTCATTTGCTAACAGAAGTACTGTGAATAAATTTTATTTTATTGAAGCACTTTTATACCCCATCTGGTGATATTAATGCACCCTCTGCAGAAATTAACTAGGAAGAAAGTTGTTTAACAGTGGACCAAGCAACAAGAAGAGGCCTTTGATGCCTGCAAAACTGCTTTCATTGAGCATGTGCAATTATACGTTCCTAGGTGAGGATACCCTTTGAATTAGAAGTAACAATTGTAGACGATATAGTCTCATGGGGATTGTGGCAGATGACTGGGCCAAAAAATCAGAAAGAACCTGCAGGATTTTGATCCAAGGCATTACAAGGCTCCACTATACATTTTACCCTGATGGAAAAACAAATTTTAGCAGTAGTTTGGGCACTACAAGAAACTGAAACAATCACAGGCCAAGACAGCTTGACTGTACACATACCCTTATGCCTATTCACAGGTAGGTTACCGATGATTCCATTAGGGCCCATGCAGGAGTAGCTCAGGCAGCGACACATTGGAAAAGGAAACATTATTTACAGCAACGATTTCTACAAGGAAAACCACATGTAACCACTCCACATGCCACTCTTCTAGGAACTGTATCATTTAATCATATGCCCACACTAGGGGAAACTCTTCCCCTTGGAGATATCCCTATATCTTCTGTGGAGGAGGCTCCCCCTTATGCTGAATTAATAGAAGAGCACAAAAAAGATGCCTGGTTTACTGAGAGAAGTACAACATGTATGGCAACTAGACAAAGACAATGGAGAGCAGTTGCATATGCTCTGCTACCAGGAATTAGATTATGGCAAACAGGTGTAGAGGCACCTAGTCAGTGGACTGAATTGATTGCAGCATCTCTTCTACCCTGAAGGGCAGGCGCATCACTCATACACTAACAATTGGGGTGCATACAAGTCTCCCAATTTGGTTACCCTGCTGGGCCCAAGAAGATTGGCGTGTACAAAGATACACTATAGGGGGGGGGGCAGATATATGGCAACAACTCTGGCAATATGTACAAAGGTATCCCTTAAAAGTAAGGCACGTCTCAGCTCATCAAAAAGATAATTCACTTGAGTCACAAAATAACAGGGAAGTAGATAACATGACTTTGCTGAAGAACATGCTCAAGTTATAAACACACATAGATTGTGGACATCAATCAGCTTATACTGCGCGCGCACAGGACATTGCTCACAATCAAATCCCTCTGCCATTACATGTTTATAAAACATCCACATAATTGTACTACTTGTATACACCTGCATTTAAGGGCCTTATATAGGCCATGGGGAAAGACAAAACGTAGTCAATGGGCTTTGGATACCTGGCAGGTCGATTACATGGGCCCCCTGCCCCTGTCGAGGGGATGGCAATATGTATTCACTGCTGTGGATTCAGTGTCAGGACTGTTTTTTGCTAAACCCACCAACTATGTTAATCTACATAACACAATTGAAGCACTAGAAGAATTAATTCATCAATACAGACTTCCTGACCAAATACAAAGTGACCAAGGAACACACTTTAGTGGACATAACATCCAAGATTGGGCTCAAGGGCTAGGGATAGATTGGATATTCCACATTGCCTACCATGCCCAAGCTAATGACTTGACTGAAAGAATGAATACGATGCTGAAGGAACAATTGAAAAAACTAATCAGTACTAAAACCTTACAACACTGGAGTTCACATCTTACTAAAGCAGTTGGTTTGTTAAACAGCCAGAATATTCATAATCAAACAACCCATGATCATATTACAACACCTCCAGTACAAAAAACGGTGAGGACTGAAATTCTTCCAAATGGTATCCCTCCCAAAATACTAACTACAGGGGAAATGGAATTGTTCACACCAATGGATTGCATGGTGGGACCGCAACCTATTAATCTAGATGTGAAAATTCATATAACCACCCATGAGAATGCTGTATGGTTTTGTACCCCAACTTCTCTTCTTATTTGACATCCTTTGTTGATATCAGATTCTCAAGTTCTTGTATTTCAGTTATCTTTCATGTCTTCATATCTGTTATCTCTGCCTTATCTAGAGGAGATAGCATTGGAATGGTGTTATTGGTATCGTGAAACCAACATCTAATTGAAGTTCAATCTGAAAAAGCACAAGCCGTAATTCTCTGATCTGTGTGGGCAATTACCCCACATCAGATTATCAAACCCAGAGTAATCTTAGCCGAAGAAGCTAGGACAACAGCATAGGTATTACTGGAAGGAGATGACACTTCTGTTTTCTTCCGCTGTCACAGGTTGGCTCATGCTGCTTGTAGTCTCATACTACAAACACATGCCCTGGATACATTTCTGCAAGATCAACATGTAAATACTTGGATTTGGTCAGCCTCTACTGTAACTAACTCACCTGCCTTTTATATTAAGGGAAGATTAACAGCTGCAGATCTTATGACAAAGTGTTCCATTGGCATGCCAACCCCAGTAGCTGTATTACAGAATTATATTATGCTGAGTGATTTTGATATTAGTGTTTCTTATTGCTATTTCTTCTGAGGAGGTAACAGCTATACACAAATGTACACTACAAAATCAATTTATGG
The DNA here is from genome assembly GCF_000708025.1 of Charadrius vociferus. Lineage (NCBI taxonomy): Eukaryota > Metazoa > Chordata > Aves > Charadriiformes > Charadriidae > Charadrius > Charadrius vociferus. The sequence continues at coordinate 7,270,411 of NW_009649570.1, forward strand.
TGGACTATTTCCTCCTTCAACACCATAAACGCTGCTTCAACTTTAAAGGCATGTGCTGCTTCAACGTAACTGATCAATCAGTCACCATAGAGGACAACATTCAACATCTTCGGCACTCAATGCATCAAATGAAACAATCTACTGATGATGCCTGGCTGTCTTCAGGTTTAATTCAGGTCAGGTTTAATTCCCTGACAGGATGAATGGGACACATGATTCAACGTATTATTGTAGAGAGAAGTTTATTCCTTTTTCTATACATATTTATTATTTCCCTCTGTAAATTACCCTGCCCTACACCCCACAAACCCAAATGGACACCTTCAGCTCTGCCAGCACCAGCAGCAGTGGTCCCTTGAGCAAGGGGGCAGAGTGTGGGAAAATAACAGAAGATTGGTGTGAAGATTGCAAACACACTCAAGTGACTTGCAGCCGGTGTGGAAAAACACATACATCATACTAATCTTTGTTTAGTCTTGCATGCTTGACAGGTAGAACATCCATGTTTAGATAACATAGCTCTGTGATAGACTCAGAGGCACCGTATCAAACATGCTTGAGATTCCTGCCCTGCTGTGGAAAAGATCAAAGCACAGTGGTAAACTATGCCTGCATGAATCCCTGATATACAGGCAAAAACAGCAGGTTCAGTAATTTTCTAGCAAGGACCGAGCTCCACAGTGCTTATGTTCCCGCTTGTGTGCCTCTGCCCAGGTGCTGCTTTGGAGATCCCCCAGTTCACAAGGTAACTACAATAAATTTACTCTTTGCATTTCATGCATGATTTTGTGGTTGTTCCTGCATCTGGCCTGTGTCAGCTCATACAATGATATTTTTCTTCATTCATTTTTCAGAACAGGATCACAACATAAATCTATTCACACTTTCTTTTCCATCTTTGCTTTTCTTCTTCCAAACTCTGTCCAGATTTGGGATTACTCCTCCCCCTTCTCCCTCCAACTTCACCCAGATTTTTCTCATGCCATTCCTTCTTCCAACAACTTAGAGAAACATGGGTAGCTTGTTTTTCCTAGTTAGTAGGTTTCGTTCACCAAAGAAATAACCTTGTATTAGCAACACCTCAAGAGCAGGCTTTTTTCATTTGGGTGTTGTCTGAAAGCGAGTCCTAAATTTTCTTCATGGCAAAAAAATGTGGATGTTCTTAAACTAGAAGGATTAAAATTATTTACTTAAGATGGAAGGATTAATTTATTTATTTGTAGTGATGTGTACATGTCCTGGGCTAATTTGTCATAGACATGCCTATTATCTTGCTCTGTCACATCCTGGTAATATCAATATGACTGCCTTCAGACAAAATACCCTTCTACTTGTTTGTCAGATCTATAGCAGAGCTGCATATCAAGATACACTGTATTCATTTCAGACTGGGAATTTTGTCTGCCTTGCAGAACATAACAAACAAGGAATGAGATTTAATTGAGATTAAATTGTAACCATTCTATGAGTCTACTAATTTATTTCCCTTCATTTACACAGAAAAACTTACACACTGACCCTCTTATCACTCTTAAACATGCAAATGATAATTAAAGACAACATTTTTCAAAATCTGAGCATTAATGAATTGGCCAATAAATGTAATTCACATAAGTATTAACTGAATGTGTGAACTGCAAGGATAATAAACATACAAATATTCACCTGACATGATCCAGAAATAACAAACCAAAAATATCAACTGTTTCAAAACATGCCATAAAATGTACTACTAAATATATATATAAAGCCCAGAATGATAAGTATTAAAATAATATATATATAAAGCCCAAATTATAAGAATTTGTAAAAGTATGTCAGAGTGTACAGTCTGCCGTTATACCCACTGACCCATATATACCTCATTTTTTCAGGTCTTCACATCTAATTGCTGTGAATACTGTTGTATCAAATCCTTAAGCAGTGAAACAAAGTTTAAAAGTGCAGAGACAACACAAAAGCAATATAAGTGGACAGCGTTTATATAAATGCACTCCTTTCTAAACTGTCCTCAATGTGAAAGTTTTGCCTCAAACAGAGAAAATCTATTGCTCAGCAGTGGAACAGAAATAAGAACTCATAATACATGCATTCTACCAACACATATTTAAGACAAACAGACAGCTGTATTATACCTGTTGTCATGGTATCTGTGGGGATGATGCTGTAAAACATCTTGCAGGAAACGCTCCATCAAGCTACTGGTACCCATACGATTCCTACAGTAAGTGGTAAAATGTCTGTGCTGGGAGCTGAAAACATGCTGGTGAAAGACAAATCAGATGACTAGTTTAATACTACTGTTAACACATTTGCCTGTTCCTAAAAATGACTTCCCAGGTTAAACATTACTGTTCTATGAAAATGTTTAAATAAATAAAAAAAAAAAAATCTTCATCCTTTTCTACTTTAAGGCTTTGATTCAATGAGATTTTTAAGCATGCTTAGGGAGTCTCCAATAATACTAAAATGTATTGAAATATCTTTCTGAGTTGGAACCTAAATTAGCAGCTCTGACAGCTGCTCACAAATCTCTTGTAACTAGTACAAATACTCTAAATGTATCTATGAATGACTATTAAAATATTTTTGAACTTCATATGGATAAACATCCTGTAATTCACTCGAATTAAGGAGAATTTTCATAAGCATAAAAGATTAATTAGGCTTCTACTTTCTAATTTAAAAGGTCTAAAAATCAGGAGACTGGCAGAGTTAAAGAAAAGAAAATAGTTGATAAATGTCTTCAGCCTTGATATCCAACACATTAACTCTAATACTTTACAGTTTATACAGATCTCAAGACTAAAGCCACAGAAATAAACCGAATGAATGCAATGCACAGCAGTGTACCACTTCAGAAAAGCAGACTGCAGTAGCTATGCCACTCCACCAGCATCTTTTTAACAGGTAACAGGTAAGAAAGGTATCTTCTTCCCAGTGCATACATTGTGCAATTCACAAATTGATTATTTTTCATTCAGTATTGGTTCTTCAGTGGAGACCGATATTTTATAAGCTGATAAAGCCTTTTGGTACTCCTTGCTACCTGCTGCTGAATTATGCAGAAGCCTTATCACCTGTTCCAGATTAGTGTAGTGTACGTGGCAACAGCTGCAGTATCCTTGTCTATTTTGCACAGTGGAGACTCCAGGCCGAGGATGTTCTTGCCCTCTTGTGTTTAAACTGAAAGAAGCAGGTAATATTACCAAGACATTTCAGTAAGAAAATGAGAAATGTTGGGTTGTTTAATTCATGTTCTTAACAAGGAAATTCTAAACATCCATCTTACTATAGAGCTGGAACAAACTTACAAGACAAAAGTTTTTATTTCAGAACTGTAATGGCAAGTAGGACTACATATTTTAAGGTAATCCCAAGCAATTTTCACTAAAGAAAATTTTTCTTAAATGCAAAACAAAGGATAACAGGTTGAAGGCACAGCAAACACAAATGCTAATTTCAGTTGGCTGAAATCTGAAGAGAACATCTCTCCAGAAGAAGGCAGTAATCTTTTCATTCTTCTGGTTTTCCGTATTTTGAAATTTAAAAAAAAATAGACTGAAGACAAAGAAATCTTGACACCTACACATTAGCTTTGCGCACTACAATGTGCCATCCCCACAGTTTTTAACAGTATGTGGGTACAAGATAAAAAGGACCTCCATCATACACTTGATCTATATTGCATCACTGTCATCCATTACACAAGATAACAGATAAGGCTGAAAAACAGATTATTCCTGTTTTACTTTGTGTAAGCAGTAAGCTAGATACCTGCTATTGCTGTCCTGTTGTAGAGAGCCTTCAACACCATGTCTTTCAATTCCTATAGAAAAAACAAAACAGAGTATCAAAGAGATGGAAGAGAGTTTTACCTGCAATTAGTTACTTCTCTTACGTTGCATTTGTCAAAGCTACTATTTTAAAGGAAGATAAAAAGTTTAGTAAGTTCAAGAAAGCATGTAGAAAAGGATCCTTTTGTCCTCAAAGTTCCTCCAAGACCTTCAAAAAATAAGCTTTACTCTTTCATGGTTGAGGTGAGTGGGAATTTTTCTGCTGATTTGTCAGGGATCAAGACTAGGCAATCTACATTTGTACTGCTACACCCATGATCACTGAGATAAAATGCAGCATGTCTTAAACAGCTTATTACAGGACAAGAAAATTACACCTACATGGAAACTCTGTGGATAATTCAGAAGTCACTTCTTCCATCTAAGTTCCATAATGAAATTTAGAAAATCAAAGTATGCAATTGAAACTACAAGGTGAACTAATACTGTTAACTATTACATTAAAAAAAGAATAACTGCAACAAAAACATCTACTTTAAACTTCTCACCTTGTGCTGAAGAAGCAGAAGCTTCATCAGATGGTTTGATTCTGTCAAACATCTGTAAGTAAAAAAAAAAAACCCACCTAAGAATAAACAATAACACAAAACACCCCCACAGTAAAGCAAAGCCCATCCTCAAGTTCATCCTTTAGTCCAAGCTCCAAGCTGTTCAGAAGCACTATATTGTTTCAGCTATAGACCAAGGCTTGACTTAAATGAAACTGCATTGTAAAAATAAATTTCTGCTTTACTAGGTTACCCTATGACCTGGTTTCAAAAGAGTTAATTTTCTTTCTAGTGATTGCTGTGAATGGAATGTCAATAACACCTACTGGTTTTAATTGTTGCTAAGTACTATTTACACTATTCAAAGACTTTTTTCAGCTTCCCATAGAAGTATACACAGAACAATGGAATGGCCAATGAAATATTCCATACCATAGATGTCATGCTCGGTTGACATGTCAGTGAGAGTTGGCTGGGGGTTGGGAATCCATGATCACTGCTCAGGATGGTGCCAAATCAACAGGCAGCGAGAGTGACCCGTGTCATTATTATTGTTATTTTTCCTTTTCTGTTATTGTTTCTATTAAACTCTCTTTATCTCATCCCACCAGGTTTCTTTTCCTCCCTTTCCCCTCCTTTCCCCCCCCCCCTCTTCTCCCACACCCTTGAGCTGCAAGATTCTAGTTGCTGGCTGGGGTTAAACCACAACACCCCAGTATTGTATTTAGCAATGCATGTAGCTTTGATAGAAGGGGCTAATTTCTGATCTAATTAATGAAGTAAAATACTATACTTATGAATACAGCTTAGACTCTGTTAGGTTATTAAGCAATAACCTTGTCAAATTAATTTAATTACTTAATTTCCTAAGTTGCCTTTACAATAAAGATGAAAGATGTATGCTAATAAAAACCATACAAGACCTAGACCACACAAAATAGTTATCCATGCTGGAAAAGTAATCCTTATTGCTCAAAAGACCTGCAAACCAATATTGAATCCCACAATTTTTAATTAAAATATGACTGCAGCAACATGCAGTTACAGGCTTTAGGGTGCCAAAACGCAAAGGGTTTTCAAGTTTCACATAGTCTTTTTACATTAGGAACTGCAAGCATAAAATCAGCTTTCTTGAAAGTACAAACCTTAGAATCATCAATCTTCTTCACGAACCAAAACTGACTCCAGACTACGTCGAACAGGAGGCCATTTGCAGTGCAGGATGCTTTCTCATCCCATCTGGCAACAATAAAGTTAAAGAGCCTTTTAAAACAGAGTTAATAATGCATGTTTTCCACACCCTAAGGCATATAAATTTTTCTGTACCATTTTGCAAACATGTCAGTCAATAAAATGAATAAATCTCTTTCTGAAGTCTGCAATTCACCCTTCTTTCTTATTACAGGAGTTGTCTTGACGGTCTTTCCTACATAAATGTTAACCATTCGTTCTGGAATGACTTTGTTCCTTCTTTCTTTCTCATAGTCCCCATGTATTAAATATTGTTGTTTTGGATGCTAGCACTCCTGAAATTAAGTATACTTCTACAATAACACAAAATAAATTCCTCAATATTAACCAAATTGAAATTAATCTATTTTGAGCATCGTTCATGAACCTGCTCAGAAAAACAATGTTTTATTTTGCTTAACTTACATAAACTAGTTAGATATTGCAATAATAAATCAACTGGAAATTTCACAGTAGGTTCAAAGCACATTCAAAGCATTTTATAAATCATTATATACTCAATGAAGTATTATCATTCGCATTGCACACAGGAAAACAGAAAGGCCACAATAATTTGCACAATCACTGTCACCAGCATCACAGTGAAAGTACCACATCGTGTCTCAAGACTCAGGACTTAGCAATTCTTAGATCTGCCCTTGGCTTACCACTTATGTAATTGCGGGATGACAAACTTAAAAGTTTCACATCAACCACTTTTACTTTTTATCCTTTATAAAATGTTTTTACCAGAATCATTCCTTCCCTTCTCCTTTCCTGTTCTCATATATGCAGAAAAGATACTCCTATGTGAAGCCTACCATCAGGCTTGACAGATATGTGGTTTCTTGTTTGTTTTCTTTAAACTTGTTTTGCTCTATCCCTGACTATGCACTGCTCATTATAAAATAGCAGGGCTGTTATAGCAGTCATGGTTAGACAAGATATCTTATTATCTGAACTACAAAAACCCCAAAACAAAACAAAACTAAAAAAAACCCAACAAAACAACAAACCACCCAACCAAAACACCAGATTCGATCTCCTTCCCATAGTGTATCAATTAATGTAATACTACTAAAAAAAAAAAACCAAACAAAACCCAACCCAGCTGTTCTTATAAACCTCATCAGGCAACTGAGAAAAGCTTTCTTGATGGATCAGCTGACCTCAGTCACTGGGTTTGGTGTCCTGTACACAGCTGGGATCCAAAAGAAAGTAAAGGAAAAACCTGTAAGTCTACATTTCGTGAATGATGCTTTATGGAAAATATCTTATTCCCCGAGCTCCAAGTCAACTTACTGATTTTCTTTTAAGTGGCGGGGTGTGTGTGTGTATATATATATATTTATTTAAGATAAAGTTACAAATGTGGAGCATAGTAAGAGTGTAGCAATCACAGAGGAGCCTACCCCATCAACAGGGCAGTCAGTCAGCCAGCCGGGGACACCACAACCATTCACCCCCATCCACTGCCTCAAAACGGATTTACAGCACCTCAATATACAAACACCTAGTTTCATCTCAGGGACACCAGGCAGTGGCAACTGCAATATGCTGGAGAATAACTACTACAATGGTTCATTACTTCCTTATTTCAAGGAATAATTTCCATGGTGGCATGCTACTGAGAGTTCACTCATCTGGAAGTACAATCTGTACGTTACAATCCTAGGTCGAGACACAGACTCACGCACATTTAAATCTAGCTAGGAGTGCAGTGACTTTAAACGGCACAAGACTGTGAAAATAACTACACCGAATTACTCCAGTCTGCATCTCCTTGTCATCTTTCTACAGTTCAAGGAGATTCAACGGACCAGACTTTCTCACTGGAGGAGGGGACGGGTCAGGTAAAACTTGTAAAAGCCTGGCTATTGCTTAGTAACTGACAGAGAAACCTCGGAGGAAGATCTTTCAGAGATATTTATGTACAAAGCCGACAAGAGGAAAACCTATTCTCTTTATTTCAGTGTTTTATGAGAACAGCAATGTACAGGACAAAGAAAAAATCTGAACTCAAATTATATACAGCTTGCTTACCATCTGAAGTCAAGCTCAAACCACAGGCTAGTAACGTAAAGGAAACCTGCTATGTAGATGCCTTATTTATGTTGCCAAAATCTCAACAGCCTAACTTCAATCCTTGCTGCTATCAAAACAGAAGTTACAGCTATAAATCCACAAAGGATTTTTCAGATGTCTAAGCTACTTTAGCTGTCTCTAACGCCAATGCTTCTTTTTATTGAATCACTCTGTGTATAGCACCCAGAGGATGAAAAACCTCAGAAAATCCCATTTACCAAGAGAAATCTATAAAGAAGCAACCAAAAGGCATGAAATGTACACATTAAAAAAATAAGTGGTACATTCTGATATAAAAGTGTCAAAAGGCCTCAAAGAAACTCTCCAGACAGTGTCACTCTTGCACTGCAACAGGTAAAATATGAATAAAAAGGGATAAAAAGACCAATCAAAACTGCTCCTCCAAACACACCTCAAAAAAGTCTCCACAGCCCCTTCACCTGAGAAAGTCTGCACTAGGTAGACAGAGGGAAACCAAGGGGGAAAAACTCTCCCTTAAACAAAGTTATCAGCCTTCCAACAGCATTAGCACAAATAGGGAGGCGGCAACTTATTTCAGGAATTGCTTTTGGCCCACCGCCACACAGCACCAGCTTGGCCTCTGGGCCAGGTCCCGTCC
>NW_009649570.1:7279350-7287406 GCF_000708025.1 Charadrius vociferus
CGAACCGCCGGACGCAGCCTGCCGCCCCTTCGGTCCAGGCGGTTCTCTTCTCCTGTAGGTGTGCTAACGCAGCTGGAAGGGAGCCCGGAAAGCCTGGGTTTCTCCAGCCAAGGCGCTGGAAACCTGCTCCAGCAAGCCGGGGCAGGGGGGGGTGCGTCTTTTTTGTCAGCTCCACTCGGGATTTTTCTGTTTTGAGAGGTAGTGTCTTTGAGAAGTTTTATTTCAGCAACTGTGATAGTTATTTTCGCCTTCAAAGCACATTATTTCATACGCTGAGAGTGGGCTGTAGGGTTTATAATTTTTACGTTTTCTGTCATTAAAAATAGCTTGCTTTTCATAGTGTACCTAGTTTAAATTTTATCAGAAAAATGAAAGGTCTTAGTCTGACTTTTTGATTGAGTGCTAGATCTGCTTTTCTTTTTCTCAGAAAAGAATTTAAGAATATGACCTTAGTTCAGGTTTTCTTTTGTTTTAAATTGTAGTGGGTTTTTTAACGTTTATCTAATCTCTCGTGGGAAACCAGCTATTGCATATTTCTCGTGCTGAAGCAGCAGGATGTTTTAAGCAACCTGGGCAGACGCAAAGATAACCAACACCCTTATGTGTGAAGACAGGTGCAGATACAGGCCTGGACTATGCAATGGGGGAAGAAAAAAAATCTTGACTGCTCCATAATATGGAAAATTTAAACCAAGGCTGCTGTAAAAAGACACTGTTGTGTGATTATGAAACCATAGTTTAGAAGTGTCCACCCACACTGAGCAAGTAATTGAACACAAATCTCAAATGGAAGAACAGCAGGAAAAGGCTTTTCTTTAGGAGGGGACTACCTTAATTGCTGTTGAATTCTTTGAATGTGTACTTAGATACGAATATGTTTTCATTGCCAAAAAGAAGTACTTAATACAGAACTAAAGTTGCCTAATACAGTACAGAACCTGGCAAAACTGGAACTCCAAAAAAAAAAAAAAAAAGGAGGGAAGAATAAAACTTTTTAGTTGTGTAGTTATGTATAGCATAATGTTTCTGCCTTTTAAGGCTGACGGGATCCCCTAATCATTCTACACTAATTTTTTGCTACATTTATTTTGTTGGAGATAACTGAATAGGATGATGGCTCAGTTGAGGCATCTTGACAGACATAAGATTTCAATACAAGTATATGTGGGGGAATCATTCATTTCAGTAACATGGAAAGGATTTTTGAATTCAGCATTGGACAAGTGAAAATGTAGTTTTAGATGGAATCTTATGGGTAGAAGTGGAGATTTGTAAGAAGCAGTCATAAAATTTTGCAGATGCAGTATTTCTGCAAAGAACATTTACATGTGTGAAAACTCAGGCACATGTACAAATCATTGATTGTTTAAACGTGTATTCCATCGGTGGCAAACATGCTTTGAAACGTGTTATCTTAGGCTAAAATAGTTTACCTTTGTGATGGTTTATAGCAGGCTTGGTGAGTTACTGTGGCTCAGCTGACTCTTCACAACTTGTTGAAACAAACTAAGCTTGGTTACGTAGCTGAGGTACTAACATTTCCTTTCCAGAATAGTTCATGTAAAACAGAAGTCTTAGCAAAGAGAAGGAGTGTGTCTTATAATGCCATATAACTTGTCTTTGGAACGTTCCTGAATGTTTTTGCAAGGATGGAATGTAATAGTCCATGTTTTGGACTGTTATTCAAAGATAGGAGAACTTAGGCTTGTGTTGCCAAGTATTTCTTGGCTTTCAACTCCTTCTGTATTTATGAACTTGAGGTCATGGCTTGATTCAAGCTCGGGTATGGTATTGAGGGATACCCCTTTCCCTCAGTCTCCCCTTTTCCCCCAAGGAACCTACTCCTCACATACGTGGATGAACACTGAAGTGTGGCTGACAAACTTCTGTTCCCCTTTTAAAAAATCCTCTCTCTCCTGGTCTAAGCATCCGACTTTTTTGTCTTCGCTGATATCTGTATTCATCTATTCTGTTTCCATAAACTGTCCCCTATACATTTCACTGCTTTTCTTTCTACTTCACATTTGATTTGCTATGTTTTTCCACTACTGTTAGCCAAATATATGTCAAGGTTATACCTATGAAGAACATTAATAAAAATTGACAAAGGTGAACAACAGCTGTTTTCCTAAAAAGAGTCTCAAATTTCTTCCAACAATTGGGTTCAGATTGTGAAGAGAGAATGTGACAAAAGAAAAATCAAGGTTGGTAAAGCTAGCTGGCAGAAAACTTGCCTAGATTTTTGGTTTGTTGCATATGTACTTTGTACATTCTGATTTTAAAAGCCTAATTTATCCTTAAATTGTTGTTTTGGTAAAATTCTTCAAAGGATCTGAGCTAAGTGTTGACTGACTGACAGCAGTTGAGGGCTGGGGTTTGAGCCATGCAGAGCATACTTTTGCCAGACGTCCACAAAGATAGATTGCTAGATATAGCCTGGATTCTAACAAGCACAAAACTTTCAAGACAGTCTACACGTGTAGATTTTAGAGCACTTCAAATTCTAAATAAGCTTGGGAAAGGAGTTCTTTTCAACTTTATAGCAGAATAGATGCTCCATAATGCCTGGCGTTATGTCAAAACTTTTAATTTCCAAGAAGTGTAAAATTCTCTTAAAAGAATTTTGTTGTCTTTCTCTGAACAATCTGATGATGGCCATTGTCCAAATATGGATACCAGACTAAATGGAGCAATGATCTGTTCTTCTATGGTATTTTCATTTTTTTTTCCTTTAATATCAATTCAGTTATATTTAATAATAAGGGTTTTCAAAGTAAAAGAATTTTCCATCTGTGTAAAATGCATGTATAATCTTTTCTCAAGATAGAGCTTCTTGCTTTCTTTGTTTTTCTTAAGACTGTTTGCTAGGGTGGACAGATTGCTATTACATATTTATTCTCTATTATAACCATGAAAAATATAAAATGAAAAGCATGTGTTTTTTAAAAATAATAATGGTTTTCTATATACTTTGGTATGGCACTGGAATTAAATGCAAACCAGAAAGAAAAATGAGTTTTTATATATATATATTTTAATTATTATGATAATTTAGCTCACTTTCTCATTATCTAACACCAAGCTTTCTTTTTTTTGTATTGTAATCAAGGTTTTGTAAATGTTAAAATAAGTGCTTTACCTGAGTTAACAATAAGACATCCCCAATGTATGGCAGATTGGCTTAACCCCCAAACTTAAGGATAGACTAATTTAAAGATTGTTATTTCTATTTTTCATTCTCTTCTTAATTTTGCAACTTCAATTATCGTTTCAATTGCCTAATCGTTAAAACAACCAAAAAGCTTAGCAGTAGTGTTATAATTGAATCATGATTGGATAGGGACCAAGGGAAAAGTTTAAAATACCTTTTAAAACTGAGAGGGTTATAGAAAGCATTTTTAAAATGTATGGACCAAGAATTTTATAATCTGGTCTTTCATATTTAAAAGGTTACTTGAATTTTTCAAGTATTAGGTTACTTGTATTTTTCAATTTGACTCTTTTTGCATATCTTATTAGAAGCAAATACTCCACAAGGGTTTTTTTGTGACTATTATTTGAAGACTGTGCGGCTGTTTTCATGGGCTTATGTTTTCAGAGTTGTATGGTTTCTACACTACTACTTTTTTTTTTTTTTTGCACTAAAATTGCTCTTAATAATATGTTTCTATATACATGTACTTTGGAGAATACAGAGATTTTTATTATAATAGTTCTTAGCAAAATTCTGAGAGATTCACAATGATCCCAGAGTGTCTTATTACTGCTGTTACAGCTGCTGCTGTTCATTTGCCAGCAGGTCATCCAGAAGGAACAGCTGATGAGACAACTCTAAATGCGTCACTCTAAAAAGTATGGCTACAAAATTTATGCAAATTCAGTGTTTTCAGAAAGTTTCTGCATAATGGGCTACTAATATTCTTAATTACATTTAAAATCCATACCCTAGCACTGCTGCAATTGTTTTGAATCTGTCCATTAGCTTAAATTAACATGTTTTTAGGACTTTCTGTTCTAAAAGAAAATGCAAATAATTTAAATCAGCAGTTGAGAGGTTTATATGCCATGGCTCTACCACTGCATGAAATTTTTCTTTACTGGACAAAGACTAACCACGCTGTGCCTAAAACAAGGAGAAAATGTGGTCGCGTTGTCGAGACAGCCCTCTTGTGGAGCACCATAAAATTCGCTTGAGTTAAAGGGGAAACTTGTCTCCAGAGCCTTCTTCCCGTTGGTAACCTGAAAGAGCATACTGCTTTTAGAGAACACGTCTTTCATCATGAAATGCTGACTAGTTTACTATTACATTCACAGTCATTTTTGTTTTCTGTTAATGATTGTTCAGCCAGTTCATATGTCTCTGAAATAACCGCCTGTTTTTTAGGGAAATGACACAAAGAAAAGGACTAGGTCAGGAAGCAGGTTGGGGGTTGTCTGTAGGTGACTGCTCATGAATTGCAGGATATTCTTTGACCTTCATGTTGTGCATGGAATTTTTTTAGCTTCAAAAATAACAGCCACTTAGAATTTCTTAATTCTATTTGCCATTGTTTCATATTTATTTTAAAAAATAACATAGATTTTTAAATGGTCTGATTGTTACAGTCAGATCAACCCTTGAGAGTTGACAAAGTTTTCGAGTATAATTGTTCATTACCAAATTAATTGAAAATATATGATAATTTCTGACATACACATGCTGGAAAATGCAGTGGAAAGTCATCAAGTGACTCCATTTCCCCGTGCTGAAGGGAGCTCTACAAGCCAGGAGCCTTCAGCAATGAAGGGAACAGAAAGACCAATAGGTTCTTATATTAACCACAGTCAGATAACATGACTGAAGTACTCTTGTACTCTGAACAGGATTGTTCTCATCTGCATGGCAAAATGTTTTGATTGGCATGTTTTAAACCATTCTTTTTGTTACATATAAGGTACAAAATGAATGTGGATTTTTTTAATCAGATACTAATGTGAGAGTCTTGAAATATTTTAAATAAGTATAGTAAATGACTATTACTCCCTTCTAGCCTACCTCACATTCTGTCATAGTAGGAACTCCAAGGCATTTTTGCAAAAGTAAATATTAATTCCCATCACTCAAGCAGGGAATAGTGTATTTCTGATACAAAGAGGTAATTTTATCAGAGCTTCTTGGAGGGCTATTAATTCTGTTTTTCAAGAATTTTTGAGCCCTCAGAAGTTGAGAACCTGCCTTGATCCCTTGGAATATTCTGAATTAAATGTTTATATCCATCAATTTCAGTGGAACTGTTCTGGTTTAAAATAGATGCAAATGAATGTAACATGATCCTGAATGTAAAATACCTCTGCAGCTTCCTTGTCTGTAGTGTAATTTATAGGAGTTGGGGAGTTCCAAATATATATACTATTATGTTGAGTCACTGAATGTTCTGCAGTCAGTCTAAGGTGGGGTCAAAATGTATTCCCAAGGTAGTTAAGTAAGCGTTATTTTCCTCTGCACTGGCTGTTATAAATCATGTTAAATTTTTTTAATGTTCCCACAATAAACCACATAAGATATTTTCTAACATCTGAGAGCAAGCAGACTCTACCTTGCTTTACCCTGGGAATAATTTAAAGAAAGATTTCTTTATCCTATTCAGGAAAAAAACAGAAACTTAAACAAGAGTAGTTCTGGTTTTTTCCAAGGACAAAACTTAATTTTAGGCTAGGAATGCTGATAAGTAAAAACATCAACCTTTGAAAGAAACCTCTTTCTCCCATAGTTTGAAAATATAGAGACTTTTTCATGGAAAAGAAAAAAATGAAAAGAGAGGAAAAGAACTTTTGAACAAAAAGCCTTTTATTTGATTTGTGTTTCTTTAGCATTTTGCATAGTGTTACTGGAACTGCAGTAGTTCTTTGCATCAGAGTTCAGTCTCTCTTCTGGTCCATCAGTAAAGCCAGAAGTCTCTTCTATGTTGTTGGATGGTCTGTGCTCCTAATACTGAAGTAATCAGAGTTCTTTTTATTGGTTTGCACCCAAGCTACATACAATTAGTGTGATTCCCCTTTGCTTAGTTTTTCATCTTGAAATGGAGGAGTGTTCCCTTCTCCACAAGCTCTGTTCTCTTCTCTTGAAAAGAAAGGAGCCTACTTGTCTTGAAAAAAGATGAGTAGGTATTTAAATAGGCTTTACAGAAAATGCTGCAATTCTATTCTCTATGTTCATGTAAATTCCATATTCAAGTTCATGCTGAGTGCTGAATTTATGCACATAGTCTTCCTAAAAAAAACCTCCAACAATAATTGCAAAGTAAGAAGGATTTAAAATTAACCTTTGTGTGTCTTGATACAGCTTAAGAAGTAGAACTAGAATGGACAAATAAATATTGGGTGTTTTAGCTGCCTCTGCTTATACTGATTTCCTATGCTTCCTTTCCTGAGTCCACTGTCAATTTATTAGAGATACTGCTAGATTTGCTTCCACTGAAGGCAATGGAAGAGTTTATATTAACTTAATAGACTGAGCCCTTAACTAGCAAAGCATTTTTCAGAGCTTCTAATAATTTGCTTTGCTTATATCACAAGCAGCAGGTTTAGTGGTATTTACCAGTTCCCATCTCATTACCAGTCTGAGGGCTGGGTAAGGTTTAGAAGCAAAACTATGTGCTCTCCCCTGAGACTGATCAGAGGAGGGGGCAAATGCAGACCAGTAGGCAGAAACTTGCATTGGTTCTCCCTGTCTCATTCATTTCCATGGATAAATAACTTAAATCCACGTGTAGTCAAGGTCGTCTGACATCTTTCACAAAATATGTTTACATTCACTAAGCAGAAAAACAATCTGAGAAATGTAGCTGACTATAAAAAGCAACTTTAAAAATGCAAATTAATATGTGCTGAAACCACTGACCACAGCTTCTTAGAACATCCATAGCTGATTGAGTTTGATTTGGATTTGATTTGTACCAACTTTGCATGGATGTTCAGGAACCATTCTTCATTGCAAGGAGCTACTGTCCCATTTAAAACCTTTGCATCTCCATAAATCTTAAGGAATGTCAATGGCTGGTCAGTATTATAAAGGGTAACCAGAAGGCTCCATGATTCCACATGTGCATAGGTGTTTCTTTTAGTTAAGATTTTGAGTAGTAATGCTGCAAAGCAGTGACCTTGCTTGATCACCCATGAGTCCTGTCATCCTGCCTATTAGCATATATTTTCAGGGAGCTGTCCCTAATTTTTTATCAACCCTCGGTTTCACTCTGTATTTCGCGGGAGATTAGAACTCCTTTTCTTTTTCCCTGTGTACAGTTTATTAGTGTTTAAAACCAGCTCTATCACACTGAGCACAATAGAGAGCAGTAGTCTAGATGCAGAATAGTGAGGAACTGCAACTTGTAATCTTCTCCTCCCTTCAGATCTGCTTGGTTTGTGCATTGTTATTCATCATGACAGGCTTCAACAACTTAGCCATGAATTGTTAATAGATGAATGTGGAATGTGAAACTTAAATACCTCTTGGTTCACTGAGTCATGTCCATTGTATGTAACACCATAATATAATCCTATTTGAACTGTGGATTTGGGGTTTTAGTCAAAAGACCTATTACGTAAAAGATGAATGACTGAGTTTCCAGAGTTTATAATTTAAATGGAAATTAAGATCTCAGTTCTTTGAAAGAATAGGTGTAGGCAGCTATGCTGGTGACTCGGATCCCGAGTGGATGGAGGTAGCTAAAATCCTGAAGGAACCTGGCTCAGGTTTGTCTCTGCACTTTGGGTTTCTTTGAACCTAGGCTGGTTAGGCTTTGGGCAGTTTTTGAGACATCTGACTCAATCCATATGTTGTAAGTTAGATGCATAACAGTAAATTCTGGCTTCCTTTTGAGGGCTTCTCTCCTAAGACCTTTCTAAGTGACTCTGTAGTTCTTGGTAATTTATGTGAGGTGAAAAAGTGCAAGTTGGTTAATCCCTATAGCAGTACTAAAGATTGTGAAATATGTAGTGAAACAACTGTAGTTTGTGTAGCCTTATTTTTATTTCTGTAATCTCTGTAGTTCTCTCTGAAATTATTTTTCCAAACACC
>NW_009649570.1:7287448-7304334 GCF_000708025.1 Charadrius vociferus
TACTGTTGTGAAGTTGGCTATTTAGCTATTCAATGACTATAATCTTTAGCACTCAATGACGTATCAGATGGTTCGTTGTGAAGACACCCTCCGAAAATTCCATGGATTTCAAGTGTTATCTAAGCAGCAGGTATAATCTCTTATTTTATTGTCATATGAATACAAAATTTGAATAGCTGTGGTCTGAAAGTTACGTAGAAAATCATTCCTACTTATTTGTGGAAAATGAGGAAAAAATGCAAGTATAAAAGCAAAATCTATGGGGAAAAAAAAGCTATTTCTAACAGTATTTTTCCAGGTATCATTCTTCATAATAAAAAAATACATATTTTTCTTTGTAAATCATTATAAATTATTCTCCAATATTCATGATTTCATAGAATGTAACACCCTGCTGACTTTGTTTGCAAGAGTTACATGAAGTGCTGCTATTAAAGATCCTGCTCGAACTTGTAAATGTATACACATATATGCACATACATGTATAGCAATTCATTTGTATGTGTGTGGTTTTTAACCTGGCTAAAGTAATAGTCAGATGAAAGAGTTCGCGTTCTGTAGAATTACTGAATTTCTTCAACATATTATACATTCAAATCTTCAGATTTCTAGTATCAGTGTAGAAAGAGGATGTGGACCTGCCTAAATGAGCCAAACCTCTCTTCATCAGGTGGTTTGCTTTAAATGTGTCGCTGGAGAATTTTGTCATAGTTGCTGACTATGGTATATAGTGGGCAGTTAAGCCACAAGTAAACATTACAGCTTTACCAAAAGGATAGGCATGAATAATCATTAGTTTCACAGGAAGGGAGGAAATTACACTTTTCCTGATTGTCAGGTAGTTAAACTCTGTTTTTCCAGAGTGGATTTTAATCGATGAGGTGTTAATTCAAACAGTGAGGACAAAGCAACAGTGAAGATATTGTTTTGGGTTTTTTTTAGAAAGAGCAGAGCTGTAAACAGCTGAATCCTCAAAAGGTAAGTAATTTCTTTCTTGTGTTGTTCAGCTTAAATTAACCCTGAGAAAAACTAAGTATCTTTTGTTTGACCTAATTTGCAAATTCATGGTTGGTACATCTTCTTTGAATTAGTTCACATTGAATTTAGTCTGGGGTGTTTGTTAGTGCTGAGTTTATCTGCACATATTAATAGGTGGCTTGGTAAGATCCAGTGGTCTCAGCAGTGGGAAATAATTATCAGAACTATCAGGCAATTGTTGGTAATGCAGTTAAAGCTACTTTGTTTATTGCTGTGTTATTTGTGCTTTGGTTAGTACTGGTAAAGTATTTCTGAATTGTTTTGCCCTATTTTTTTTCCCATGCAGTATTTGCCTGTGTTTTATTTTATAGGGTTAAAAAAAAACCACAAAGAACCATATCTGCTTTTAAAACTCATTTCCTTTTTTATAGACCTAGTTTATTCACTGCTGGACAACCCAATATCTATTATTTGTATGAATATGCCCTCCTTTGTTCTTTTCCCATCAGGTATAAAGTAGTATTTCTCTGCTCTCCAAGTCCCACATGCACTGTATGTTCATGAAGGCATGTCTCTCCTAAATATAGCTCTGGCATATTGCCATACTTAATGTAGAGTGAAAACTCCAAGACTTAATTAACTTACCCCGTTGAAAAAGCACAAATGACACGGCAAAATAAAATACAACTTCTAAGTAGAAAAAGGCAAAGACACGAAACCAAACAAGGTACTTTTTTTTTTTTTTTCCCAGTAATTTTCACAAAATTACCATGTAATCTGGGACTTGCCATTCCAGTTTTTCACAGAAGGAACTAAAACAAGGAAAGGTTTAGGGCCCAAGCTTATATTCTTCAGGGACTGAAGATTCACACTGTGGTTAATCAAAACTGTGGAAGAATAAAATGCTGTATTTAGCTCTAAACAGGAAACAAGCAGAACAAAATCCTTTCAGATTAAATGTGATCTTGTCTGGAAAATTCTGTTATCTTTTTTCTCCCAGATCCGTTATGTATTCTGGTTATACTGTGCAAATTGGGTAATTGCTTATCAGAGCTAAAATCCCTTTCAATTGAAAAGGAGCAAATGTAGGTAGGACAGACTGGTAGAAAAATTCTTTTAAATGCAGTAATCTGTTGTTCTTGAAAAAAGAATCTCATTTTCTATGAAAACTTTTCTCCACAAAATGTCTTATGGCTCCTTAGTAGTTGTGACTTCATATTTGGTACAGTGGTAGGAAGGGTGAGGAAAATTGCTATGAGAGGTTTAATCCTCCCTTGGTTCTGAAGGATAAAGGAGCTGAACTATCATCCCCGGTACACGTTATAGCAGTCCTAAGCCTGCTTTAGTTTATGGTGAAGAAAACAGCCCCTTAAGGACAATTCCTCACTACTCCAAAACTGCTAGAATGCATTGCACTGTTCAGAACGCTCCCTTCACTGAAAAGATGAAGAGCATTTGGCAAAAGCGTGACTTGACTCTGCTTGCTGAGTTTTTTTTCTTTTACTGTAGATCATGTGTGAAGGTTATCTACCCATTAATTTCATCTTTTGTCCTACTGAAATAGTACTGACCACGCCCTTGAATTAACTGCCTTACAATAACTGGATTTGGCAAACTACCTAGAGACACACAGACTCACGTGCCATTACAAGCAAACAAAACTCATCAGAGCTGCTGTTAAACGGTGTCTGTATTTACTCTATCCCAATGTTTACAAAAGAAGGGAACTACTATTAAAAGAGTTTTTATCAGTGAAGGTTCACCAATCAGTTACCTAGAGAACGCAGGAAACCTTTAAAATGCAAGAAATAAACAAGTGAGGTGCTAAATCATGAAGTCCTTGAGTCTTTCCATACTCTTCCTCAGGCAACCCCCCTCTTCATCTCCTATGTCATATATTCACAGGAATCATGCCCGTCTGTCATTTCCTTGTGCTCCAGGGACTCTGTCCCACCGTAACATAATCTCCATCCTCCTTTCATTCATAGCTTTTCCCCCTCATGTACAAGCTATGAACATTTTAAGTTATATTGGCAGAACAGGAAAAATTGTCGTGGAGGAAAGCCAAAGCAGGGCAGTTTTGCTGGAAGGAGTTTTTGGTTCCTGTTAAGAGAAGCTGTGATCAGTAGACCATGAGAGAGGTGCTTAAAACTGACAGCCTTGCTAACCAGATGCTGAAATTTCAGTTATGCTGCTTCTCACCAAGCACTTCCCTCTTCTGTGTTTTGTTTGTTTGTTTCTAATTTTCACTGGAATCAATGGAGTTGATATCTGGAAAATTTGGAATTGACTAGATTCAATTAGCGTTGAATATTTTACATGTTTTGCATTAATGACAGAGGAGTACCACTGTTAGATTATTGCTTCTACTGGAAGATTTGATTTTTGGTAAGGGTAGACTGACAGATTCTCAGCTGATTTAAAACAATGAGTGTGGTACCATCAGTCAGGTGAAGCTATGGTATGTGTAGATACTAGTGGAATAATGTTCCCATTTTACTGACTGAGATACTTAGCGACATGGAGATCATGAGGCCTGGCCGCAAAAAATTCAGCAGGCTCTTTACAGAACTGGGAATCGAGCCAAGTCTCCTAAAACACAGTTCAAATTTCTGACCAGTGTTTGTTGCACTGACTGACAGACAGGGGCACTAATTAGTGATGTTTGAGGAGCTCACTTCTCTCTTAACAAAAAAGGAGATGAATCTACTAATCATAAATACAAAATGAATGCATCTCATGGTACAGTTACAAAATGATGCTTTCAGTGTGACTTTTTAAGCATCTTTCTGGTCATTCAACATTATTTTCCATAAACCAGAGTGCTTACAAAGAAATACTGTTCAACCTCTTCTCTGCATAACAAAAAGCACCCTGCAACTGTAAGGTCTCTTTCCATTCATCAACCACCACATCTGTTGCTTGCTTGGACACTGACCAAAATGATTCATTCACATGTCTAACATTTATTTTTGGTGAAATACTGGGATTACACAGAAAGGCAATATTTCAAAACTGGGTCTAGAAAACCAAGGGAAGTTGGAAACAACTTCCTCAGCTGAACACAAACACGGCGTTATATCATTCTGCAGCTTTATTAGAGGGAAGGCAGTAGCCAAGCGAAGCAGCTGGAATCACACTGAAGTCACTCTGAACTCTGCAGATCACTTTATTCTTCCTTCTGCTACAGAGCTCACATCCCTGATTTACAGTGCGTTTTTTTCCACAGAACTAAACGAGGTAGGTCAATCTCTCTGTTATATTTTAAAACTTTCTCTGCCTCCCTTCTAAATAATGTGTTTCTACAGCTAAAACAACACTTCCAGGCAAATCCTGTAAGGTAGTAGAGCATATACTGGCTAAAAGAGCTTCTTGGAAGAAAGAAAGTGATACTAATTTATTCCAAAGATTATTTTGAACCACCCCAGTAGCAAGAAAGATATGAAAGTATGTGTGAAATTAATTTTTAATGATTTTTGAATGTGTTTATACACACCTCAAGGAGTCTTTTATCCTGTCAGAGAATGGTAAGTGACCTTCACTTAAATCTCTCCCCCCCGTCTCCCTCTGTGCGTTCGTTTAATTTTTTGGTTTGCTTAGGGATAGTATGTCTCCTATAGCTATAGCAATTTCTGGTATTATTAGAAATAAGTATATCTGTTCTGATCTGAACAGATTCTAGAACAGAAACTGGAAATCATTTCAATTTAAGTAGCAGATTAGCAAAATAATTCTGAAGGATTACAGTCATGCAGAATTAAAAAAGTTTCTATGAGCTGGAAGATGTGTGTGTTTTCCTTAACCATTGTGGAATAAGGTAGGAGGTGCATCTAGCTGTCATTAACTGCACGGGAGCATGTATCCTAGGAAGTGACAAGAAGATTTGAAGCCTAATATATTACTGCACAATGAGACAGGGCTACATTCCACCTCCTATTCAGACTTAGTGATAACCGTGTTGTCACCTCTAGCCTTTCTAAATGTGGTATTGCAAAGCCAAACAATATCCCAGACCTGTTTTTGTAGATTTACGGAAGATGTATAGATTGTCTATGAATTAAAACACATTTGCTTTTTAGCTGAATAAAATAGTATTACTGAATAATGTTAAATGTTTATTAATTCATAGCTAAGGAGAAGAGAGTGCGTGAGGGTTTGTCAAGGTAAAGGAATTTGGCAGACCAAGTTTGCAGAAACTGATTCAGGATTAACTTGCTTGTGGCAGCTTACTTTCACTAGCATCACATAATTGTTTTGCCTCAGCTTAACTAGGAAATGCAAATATTTTGATAACCCAATTTACTGGCATAATGTCACTGCAGCTTCTGCCTGAATTTAAAACATTATCAGCCACTTCTGCAAGGCAGACAGGATAGAGGTCCTACCAAGTTTACTTCAATCCTAGGGATTTTATATGTGCTGTGAGTGATATTAGAGTCCACTTTTATTGCACATAGAATCTATTTGATTGTGGTGTAGCAGAAATTATTTGACTCTGGAGAATGAATTTATGGTTTGGATTCAATAACTGCCTTTGTGGAAAGGGGTCACAAGTCAGGGAACGTCTATATAAGGATTCCTAGGCAGGATCTGACTACAGATTTTTACTGCAGCACCGGGGGCAGAGGAAAACTGTTGATGACAATAATGCAATTTTATATACTATACATTATAAATTCTTCCTTTTCATTTTAAGAATTTCTTTCTCTGCTGACAACGTAATGAGCAACTTCTGAAATGCTGTTAGATTTGTGTTTATTTCTGATAGATTGATTCAAGAGGAAAATTTCTATCTCTGTTTCCTAATAGTTAGTTGCCTTAAAGAATTTTCTTATGTTTCTTAAAAGCCACTTGAAGTTTTTGATCTGTTCTTAGATATTAAATTTTTTGTTAATAACTCTGCTATTCCAAGCACTAAGCAGCTAGTTTTGCAGAGGATTGTAGTCTGTTGAATGGTCTTGTTATTTGCTTATTTATTTATTTTGTCTTATGGAATGTGCCAACAGTTCAGCTGTCTCTCTTACTGTGCTGGCTGGTTGTCTGGCTAATTTTCACTCATTATTTCTGATAATGGTTTGATTTGTGTTCATTCAGTCTGAAGCTAGCAGTTTCACAACACTGCGGGGCTCTGTTGTTGCTGGCTTTGCAAAAGAGTGCTGAGTGGGAAGAACAGTTTCTCATGGTCTGTTATCAGAAGAAGGAATTGCTGTGACTGGGGTGGGCGGTGTCCAAGAGACATTCAGTTTTAGAAGTGAAGATGCCATCATGCACAGATCAACTCTCCCACGCTTGCTGCTGCTTTTACAGTGCGTGTGAGGCTCCTGAGACCAAAAAAAAAAATTATGTGTCCTCAAAAGAAGCATATAGTACTTCCAGGGGAGCTCAGCTAATTCTATGCTCTTCGTATCTTCAATACTTTCCAGAACTTGAGGGCCTGGAGACAGGAGCAAAAAGCCCTGCATCGGCCCATGGCTGCTCTTTTCCAGAGAGAATTTTTGCTGGCTTGTTGCAGCTCCCGTATGCTTGGCCCACCATTTTACTGCATTACAATTTTTTTAGATGGACTGAACACACCTGCTGCAGATACAATACTTTTTCATTAGTGGGCCCAAAGGGAAACTAACAAACCCCATTGCTACAAGTCAGGTTTGTTTGCAAGGGTTATCTGCAAAGGCCAGCACACTAGAAATCTCCAGTCCTTGTCTGGGACATTAGTTAGCAAAGAGTTCGCAGCCTTCTTCTGCCTCTCTTCCCCAGCTCAGGCTCTCTTGTCCCTTTTTGATGTATTGAAGGATGTATTTCAAGAATCACAGCGCACAGGTATGAAGAACCAGTACCTTTTTCTCTATCCACAAAAGATATTTGCCTCTTCATTCTTTTGGCGAGGTCTGAATTCTGCCTCCAGGTCTGCCTTTGAATCAACTGTTTGGCTTTGGGCAAGATACTTCTGTTCCTTTCCCTATTCTTCTTGTGTCTGTTTATTCTGTTCAATTATAAACAGGTCAGGAACTGTCTCTCATTATGTGCTTATAGTGCCTAGATCCAGCGAGGCTTTGATCTCAAAGGCCTTTGGGTACTTTCCCAACATAAAATACTTGCTTCTTTCAGCAAGTGTGTGCCTGGCACAGAAGTTTTATTCTCTTCTGAAGCCTTCTAGATGAGAGAAAGTAGTGAATAGTAGGTCCTGTACCGTTGATGTAATACTACTTTCTACACTACCATTTCTTCTTTCTGGTCACCCTCTTTTAATGAGCTCAGCTCATTTTAATGAGATGTTTCACAGAATCACAGAATGGTCAGGGTTGGAAGGGACCTCTGGAGATCATCTAGTCCACCCCCCCTGCCAGAGCAGGGTCACCTACAGCAGGTTGCACAGGATGGTGTCCAGGTGGCTGTTGAATGTCTCCAGAGTTGGAGACTCCACCACCTCTCTGGGCAGCCTGTTCCAGTGCTCTGCCACCCTCAAAGTAAAGAAGTTCCTCCTCATGTTTAGATGGAACTTCCTGTGCTCAAGTTTGTGCCTGTTACCTCTTCTCCTATCACTGGGCACCACTGAAAAAAGGCTGTTCCCATCCCCCTGGCACCCTCCAATGTTTTGGAAATGTTAAGAAGCGTTGTCTGTTTAAGAAAACTGAGTAACTGTTGTCCTAAACTCTTAACTGAGGGTGTTGCACCATATCTGGTGGAGTCAAGCGAGAAGTGATTTGCAAAGGTAATATGGGAAGCCAGTAAAACCAGTATTTCCAAGCTCCTAATTTAACACCTTAATCATAGGCGCCATCTATTCTTATCAGGGCTAGGAAGTGTTCCCAATGCCATTATAGGGAGATAGATAAGTATCCAGCCCTCCTACAATTGCATTAACAGTATGAATTTTTCAGTTTTGCAGGAATACAGGCAGTGCTTATTTTAGACTTGATCGTAATGTAAATAAAGAGTTATCTTTATATGAGTAGGAATGAGTAACACTGATAGAGAAGTATAAACCCTTAATCTATTGGACACAGTGATCCTAGTATATTAATTGTGAGGACAAAATAAAGTGTGTTATCTTAGCAGTAATGTTTTGGTTATATACTAGCAATATTTTGGAATTGGATGTTCTGACAAATCATGCAAGAGTATGTGTCAAGAGTAATATAACCACAGCAATATTACAATCGTGCTAGAAGAAACTGCTGATGTAGATTTAATGAGCAGTAGAATAAAACTAGAAGAACGGACATCAATTTAGAGGGTGGTACATAGCCAAGCATGCTGTTAGAAGTGACTGGGAAATTAATATGTGAAATAGAATAGATATAAGAAAGTCTATTTGAGGAATGAATTGTGCTGCTAATTTTCTCTGGGGTTAGCTCTTAACTTTTCTTGTTAAAAGGGCTGTAAGTGTAACATTGCAAGCTATTTTTGTGTTATTTGATAGAGATTTTGTATCTTGCTGGAGATGGTTATTTTATTTTTTCCGTAATGACCTGTTGTTACGCTGCAGTAACTTTAGAATGGCTATTGTTTAACATATGTTTAAGTGGCCATAATAGGTCTGCTGAGACAACAGTTGATAGTCTGAAAGAAATCTCTGCATTCGCTTTTTATTGTCTGCTCTCACTTGGCTACCTCCTGTTAGGAGGGAGTTGTGGTTAAAGCATGTGTTTGCTGAAGGAGTACAACCATGTAAAAAACATGCTGAGAGCTGCATGATCATGTAATAATCATATGAATGCTAGTCAAAATCTTTCATCACAAATATATGAAACACTTGCAAGATAAAAATTCCATATAATTTTTGCATGAGAAACATTAAAAGCCATGCTTGATTAGAAATACAAGCATTCATTATCTTATCAGTCCAGTCATTGTGAAGCTGAGGCACTTTAAAAAATTTGAATTGGATATCTCCATTACTCTAGGTATGTAGTTATTGTGGTGGCTTATAGCCAAAGAAAATACTGCTGGCATTTGTGGACGAATAGGAAATATGTGAAACTTCCCTGGAAGTTCATTGGTGTGTATATTTGCATGTTGAGGACACAGCAATACAGTGTACCTGCTGGGCACTGTCATCTGAGAGGTGTGCTTAGTGGCTATGAGGTATGTCCTGGGCTTGCAGAGACAGGTTAATGTATATGACAAACAAATGGTGGAAATCCAGGTTCCTTTTCTCTTTAGTGCAGAGAAAACAGAGCAGAATCTGCAAGGGCTGGCCAGGTATGTGCTGGCTCCCTCCAGCAGAGTGGGCATGACCGCACAGGGGAGAGCCGCACTTCAGGAAGGGGAAGGTCTCCCAAAGGTGAAGCCATGTGGTTTCTCCGCTCCAGCATGAGTGAGGGGACAGTGTTATGTTTAAGAAAGGAAGATAAGACTGTGGTTGAACCTCTAGGCAGGGACTATAGGTTTAGCACCTGGTCTGATCAGAGACTCCTATAGGTCAGTCTCAGCCTTCTTGTCTGTAAACCAGACTGATGATACTTCTCACTTGAATCCACTTTCACTAAGGGTTGTGAATACTGAGGTGTTATGATTGGTTGTGTAAATACTTAGGTAGTGCCGACACATACAAGACCATATATTAAATCTCAGGTGGCACTGTTTACTTAAACTTCTATTTTTACCTACTTGTAAGAATTATTAGATTTTACTTTTTTTTTTTTTTTGTCAGAATGGGGCCACTTTAAGTGTTTCACAGGTATCGCCTGTTGTTTTCTTGACCCTGCTGTAGTATGTTTGTGGTCACATGGTAGACTTGCAGTGGTTATGGCAACTCCTTGCATTCAAAAGGAATATTAGAAAAGATACTTCTACTTGTAGCTGTATTAATGGAAGGGAATTGAGTAGGAACACACACTATCTACACAGTTACCAAGTGCTTCTCCTTGCATTTTCCGAGGGCATCTGAGTTTTTTTGTCTTCATTGGGGATCGAAGTCTTGGTGCTTGGGGTCAGAATGAAAGTAAATCGCTTCTGATGATACACAGTTGCTGGTTGCAGACTTTTATGTGCTACCTGATTGTGCAAATGGTATGCTGCTCAATTGCAGCAGTTATCTGGATGATTTCTTACATTCAGGCCAGACCTACTGTAGATGCTTTTCCTATTACAGCAGTGTTATTTAGATACGAAGTTGGATTTTCATTTTGTTGTTTGACTTTTCTCTGGTGGCAAAAGTGCTGGTCTGAAATCATTGCTTTACCAATATTAACCAAGTCTGCTCTATAAGGGTTTGTTAATCCCGCTGTAACACTCACTTTGTGTAAAATGTTATGAGGCTATTATCTGGTCAAATGACTTCAATACCACAGATGAAGTGGTGTGTTATGACTAATAAGGTCATGTTTGGCCTTGCTTAAAGAAAGTTGGTTTTGGCATTAGTTTTAGGAGATGTCTAGCTAGTACATTGTGTATACATTTCTAACACTGCTTCACTGAGAGACATAATGGAGAATGATGGTTATTTGCATTCTTGTCTTGTCTGCTAGAGCAAATACGTCTATATTGTGGCTTGAAAAGGTTTCCAGTTTCCAGTCACACATCATATCTATTATGACCCGTTCTATTTGTTGAATTCAGGATGGCTTACAAAGTAATTTTCTTGCCCTATGTCTAATGACTATTAAGATGATAGTCAAGAGATAGGTGTTTGTGTATGTCTGTGAAAGAGAAAACATGCACACAAGCCTTGATTCTGCTTTTGTGTGTACCAGCTTGAAATGCTCATTTCCTAGTAGCTTTGTCTGCAGGGCCAGCTTTAGGCTTAAATTATAGCATAGCTATGGTTTAATTTTGTAATGTGGGTGTATCAGGCAGTTCCTCCTATAGGAATGTTTCTGTATGGAGGCAAGTGGTCATCTTGGCTTTGTTCTTTTGAGGGAGAAATATGAGTCCATGACAGTTTGTAGTCTCATCAGTATTCCGTGTGAGTTTTAGGATCTTTTCTTATGTTTTTGTAAAATACTTGCCAGAAATATGTGTATACCTCTAACAAACTTGCTCAGCCTTCTGTGTTTTGAACTTTGCAGATAAACTACTGGGTGAATTTCACGTTTGTGTTTTTGAAGCTAGATAAATTCAAAATTTAGCACCTCAAAAGTTCCAAGAATTTTTTTTGAGGGCTCTCAAATGAGTTCAACATCCAAACTTGCTGAGACACAGTATGACAAGCAGGCTCTAGGTGACCTTTTGAGAAACTAGTTGTTCTCCAACATTTGACTCTTGCAAATGACAAAAGTTGAAGTGAATCAACCAAATAAGCTTTCCTTTAGCCATAGATCATACACATGGAATGTGGTATGCTCAGAATTATTTATAAAGACATTAAAAGGAAGGTTTGTGTAATATATTCCCTCTATGAAGTTAACTGTCAAGACAGCCAACTCTGCAAACCATAATTTTCCTATTAAGTCAGTACCCACTCTTGTGACTTCTGAAATCAATTTAGCTGGCCAGTGGCCCTGAGCACTGTTTATCACACTGAACAAATAGATTTTGGGACTACCACTCAAATATTTGTGTTAACTTTTAAGTAACATAGACAATGAATAAGCTCTTCCCTTGGACCTCTCTGTAAATTTGCAAAGTAATGAGGACCAAATGTGAGAGAGAGGTTGCGTGGGCTGTAGCCCAAACATGTGGCATAAACTACCATTGTAATTAAGTTGGACCCTAACTTCCATGGTGCTCAGAGAACTTTGAACCCCCAGGAGGACTTTGCATCAAGTGAAGTGAGTGGAAATTGCAACTGTTTTGTTTGTTTTCTCTTATTTTAGATTGAAAACCCAATGTAATTTCATTCCAAAGCCGTTCTACTGACCTCAGGGCTGAGGCGTGGAGAGGTCAAACGACTTCCCCTGGTCAAACAGGATGCATGTGGCGTAGCCATGAATAGAGTCCAAAGTACTAGTCCCATGTCATAACCATAAGGCCATTCCTAGTGTGACAAAAGCTGTTCTATTTTAAGCAGATACAATCATTTGTCCGAGTTGTCATTATGGCTCAGCTTTATGAAATGCCGTAATGGTGGCAGAGAAAATGAACTCTAGGTACTTGTAGTAAAAAGCTATGAATATGTCAATTGAGATCTGATTCTGTAATTCCCTGCTGAAATTCAGAGAAAGACAGTTCATGTAGCGCATGGTAAAGTTTCTTCCCAGCAGTTCTGTGGCTTTGTATTTTAGAAATATTTCCTAACAATCTGTATTTCTTGTTGATTCTGTTTTCTCTCCCAGGATCTTAAAGGTACTAGCACCAAGTGCCAGCCTGTGATATTCCTATGAAGTTGTTTAGTAATTAACTTCTGTTCTGCAGAAGAAGACAGGAAATGAAACCTCCTGGTCAAACATTCTGAAACATATTTGCTTAAAATTAAGCAACTATATTCATAATTAAGCAACTGAATCAAGGAGGCTCAGTTTTCAGAGCTGCTTGTGACCTCAGCAAACAGGAACAGACTCCAGTGAAACAACTGCTTGGCGTACACTTTACACAGGCTGTTTACTATAAAGAAAAAGAGACAGGATGAAGTCTAAACTTGGTTATATTCACCCATATGCAGTACAACACTGTTCTGTAACCTGTGGCTGCCCCCAGGTCCTGTTGCCAGGCCTCTAACCACACTTTCCTGTTTATTGAAAAATATTTTCCTCCATCTGGCTACTTTTTGCAAAACCGGACCAGCAAGGACTGAGCCAGTGAACTGCACCAAACCTCCCTTACCCTTTCTAGCAGTTGGCCTGAAAGCGAAGTGGAAACTGCTGGCAAAAAGTCTTGTTTTCTCTACTGAGCCTCTGTTTGCAGGCAGGTTCATGAGAGTCTTTCCAGCCTGGAAATTAGGCCATTTGTCAAAGATCATACAGGAAATTAGTGACAGAATAAGGAATAGAGTTAGATTTCCTTACTTTCAAGACCTAGACTTGAACTGTAAGATGCTTCTGACTCTGAGAGTTTATTAATAAATAAACACCAAACTCACATATTTGAGACTATATGTGTTTCAAGAACCTAAAGAAACATCCCTGCTGAATGACAGCTAACAGTTATTGCAGAAGAAAAAAATCTGTGTCCTTATTGATGTAAACCAGCATACCTCCACTGAAAATCCCCTACTGCTTATCTTTTTCAGGGCAGGGCGTAACACCGGGAGTCCTGTTATAGAAGTGCTTCATATATGTGGATTTCAGAGGTAAAAGCTTCAGGGCTTTGCAAATGTAATCATCAGTCTTTGATGAGCCCTAGCTATAGAGTCTAATTTCAGCTTCTGTGCACAGGGAGCAATGGTAGTGAATGATCCTCCTGCCTTTTTTTGCCCCCACTGCTAAAGAGGTAATGCATTGGAAAACTAGGAGTTGGAGATAAGGAAAAATACAAGCTTGGAAAAACAATTGTATTCTAGAGGTGTGCTCTTTCAATGGTTTCAGTTTTAAACTACAGGAGGCTTGGTAAATATTTGGTATTTATTTCGGTATGTTTTCTTTCTCCTGCTATACATCATCTTCAAAATTCTAAATATAAAATTAACATTGTTGGGCAGTAGGCAAATATTTGTTATTGTCATTATGGTTTTTTAGCACCATTAGGAAAAAAGTTTGGGGATTACACATATAAGGAGGAAATGCTTGAATCCAAGTGTTGCATTGTGCTGGCTCTTGAGAAACTTAAAAGCAAAATGGATTAGTAACTGCAATACAGGATGACAATCAGCAAGAGTCTGAAAAAATTGATTTTTTTTTTTTTAATTGCATTAATTCGATTTGAAGGTATACTTCTGTATATAGGTAAAGACACTTAAAAATCCAATTATTAGCCTGACTGTCCTCTGAAACTGTCCAAATGTAAGGCTGTTCCAGATGTTAGTGGTACTGCTCCTTGTTTATACTATTTCTCAGCAGCTGTTAAGCTGTTTGAAAAAATGACTCAGATGGGTGGTACTGCTATTTGATGCAGAATCTACCCCCAAGGGGCATGTAATTACATAAATGTAGCCCAATAAGTATCATTTTATCAGGACAGCAAACCAAATAACATTCCTTCAGCCTGATGTAAATTACAAAGGGCAAATGTTATCATAGCCTCTTGACAGAACAGGCTGTATTGACTCTTATTACATATTTTTTTTTATCAAAACTGCACAATTTTTTTTCCCTTCTCAATCCATCTACGAATGAGGAATCTAATCTTGCTAATGTGTGTGCACATGAGTAGCTTCACTTGTGTGAGTAACCCTTTCAAAATAAGCAAACTACTTTTTTGAAGGAAAGGTAGGTACATGGATACAAGCTTGCCTATGTGGTTCTGCAGGCAGCGTACTCTGGAGACCCTGCCCTTGTTGTCCTTATCGTGCTAAAATTCATGGAATTACAGGAATGCAGGGCTGGGTTCCAAAAGCATGGGCTGAATTTCGGTTTCTGAATTAAGCTAGCACTCAGAAGTGTACCAGCGAGCTCATCCATAGTAGAGCTAATGGGCTGGTTGTATCCTGCTCTCAGGGACAGGTTTTTAGTGCAGCTGAGTCCAGCCAGACAATATAGTTTTAAATGATAACAGAATTTTGCAGAATATTTGTTTTGACCATAGCAGATTCTTTTATCAGGCTGTGGCCATCTGTGCTGTGCTGCAGCTTTGTCTGTACTGTGGTATGGGCACGTAACTTCTGAGTGCTTTTTCATGTTCAACCTCTGTTTGCTATCTGTTTTCCCATTCATTCTTGGTTTTCTTTTTTTTTTTTTTTCTTTTGGTTTATATTTTCCTCCCCGCGGCCCCCCCCCCCCTTCTCTCCCTCCTACACTCTTCCTTTGGAGTTTTAGAAGAAAATTCCTGTGTGAAAAATCATGTTGTACTTGTAAGTTCCAGAAGCTTTTGGAACAGAAAATGGAGAACGTCATTCTGTCTTAAAAAAAGAAAAAAGGAGATACACATATTTTCATCTATAGCTATTACAGTGTATCTTATTGTCCTGGGAAGCTTTATTTTCTTTCATGTGTTACCTGTTTCTTAGCTCACAAGTGGAAGAATACCACATTTGTATATATTGTCCCTGCAATGTGTTCTATATATTTCCTTCTCTACATCCTTTGCTGCATTAAGGAAATCTAATACATTGAATGTGTATGTGTGGGTGGTAAATTTATGAAGAATAGCTTCCTGGCATATTAACTGCACTTTTTTACCTACATAGATGCCTGGTGCTTCCGTGATTTCTGACAGATATAATCCATAAAACTTACTTGAAATAGGAACAGCGCAGTAAAAT
Source organism: Charadrius vociferus (assembly GCF_000708025.1). Lineage (NCBI taxonomy): Eukaryota > Metazoa > Chordata > Aves > Charadriiformes > Charadriidae > Charadrius > Charadrius vociferus. The sequence continues at coordinate 7,302,666 of NW_009649570.1, forward strand.
TTGAAACCCAGCTAGAAAAGAATAGAAAAATCATACTGCAGTAAAACTTTGCAGCTGATCTACCAGAAATTTTCAGTGACACTGTGCTCAGTGCTCTCTGTTAAGAAATAAATGCAAGGAAAATGGTTCCTGACGATTTCAAGTGTTGTCTTGATTTGAGCATTTATTGAAATGGCTGTGACCAAAATACTCCACAAGCTTTGTGCTAGCAACTGACAGCTAAAAAGTGATAGCTATGTGAAACTAAGTCAATGTTTTGGTATTTTTTATCACCAAGAACTTAAAGGAATTGAAGGTTACTATTTGCAGTGCAGTAAAACATTTCTCCTTTGACTGTTCCATTCCTTTTCTTTCCCAGAAAGCAACTGCGCAACATGACATTTGAAGATTTTGAGAACTACTCTTATTTCTATGACCTGTCTGAGGAAGATGAATCACCCCAGTCCTCCCTCAGCATTGCCCATATGATTTCCCTTTCCTTTTACAGTGTGGCATTTCTGCTGGGAGTGCCAGGTAATGCCATTGTTATCTGGTTTATGGGCTTTAAGTGGGATAAATCTGTTTCTACACTCTGGTTCCTCAATCTGGCCATTGCAGATTTTATTTTTGTTCTTTTCCTGCCGCTCTATATTACCTACGTGGCAATGGGCTTCCACTGGCCTTTTGGGAAGTGGCTCTGCAAAATGAACTCATTCATCGCACTACTTAATATGTTTGCCAGTGTTTTCTTCCTGACATTCATCAGCCTCGACCGCTACATCCGCCTAGTCCACCCAGTCTTTTCCTACAAGTATCGAACTGTAAGGAACACCCTCATCCTTAGTGGGATCATTTGGATGTCAGCTGCAATTATTGGTGGCCCTGCCTTATACTTCAGAGACACAACTACAGTTCTCAACAATGTCACCATTTGCTACAACAACTTCCATGTGCATGACAGAGAACTTATTTTGCTGACACATCACATTCTCATTTGGGTGAGGCTTGCATTTGGTTACCTCTTTCCTCTAGTGACCATGGTCATTTGCTACTCATTGCTGATTGTCAAAGTGAAGAGGAGAACTGTACTGACTTCCAGCAGGCTTTTCTGGACCATCATCGCTGTAGTTGTAGCTTTTTTTGTTTGCTGGACACCGTATCACATATTCAGCATTGTGGAGCTGTCTGCTCACCACGATGAAAACTTGCATGACTTACTACAGGATGGCATTCCCCTCTCCACTGGCCTTGGTTTCATCAACAGCTGCCTCAATCCAATCCTCTACGTTCTGATTAGCAAAAAGTTCCAGGCCCAAGTCAAGACGACAGTCTCTGAGGTGCTAAAATTGGCACTGTGGGAGGTGAGCCGCTCGGGAACGGTCAGTGAGCAGCTGTGGAGCTCGGACAACACCCATGCGCCTGTGCGCTATTGTGAAACTGCTCAGTGACAGCTCTTGACACCATCCCTTTCCAAAACAGCTGACAGGAGATTTGGAGGTGTTCTTGACTTCACATCTGCCAGTCAGATGTGTATCTTTGCATGTGCAGTTTTATGTAAACGGCTGGCTTAATTGCACTTGCTGCTTTTTTTGAAAGGTTTTTAAAGGACACATCATTTGGGTGTGGTGTACTTGCAATGCACACACAGCCTGAACTGAAAGTCATCAATATGAGTGGAATTGCTCTAACT